>NW_007731575.1:10116-37313 GCF_000696425.1 Galeopterus variegatus
GAGGGAGGAGGGAGGGAGGTTTCGGTGATGGGATATAATAATCAACTACAGTGTATATTGACAAAATAAAAATTTAAAAAAAAATTCTTATCTGGTTTGCATAAACAGATGAGTTCTAGATTGAGTGCACAGAGTCTAAACTGAATCACCAAAACAGAGGCACAGCCCTTTAATGAATTCCCTGATTTGAGCCAGTTTACAGACCCTGAACTCCATCAATGAAGGTATGCTTTAGTAAAGACTCTGCTACACTGCCAAAAATATATACTGCTAATCTTTCTGCCAGTCTTCCCCAAAGGGACCTATGCCTTAGTGTCCCTTAGGGGTGAATGTGTATTAGGCAAAATGAAATAATGATACTTTTCAGGGATTACTGAATGTTGCTTTCCCTCCCACGGATTTGTCACCCCTTTTCCCCTGGGTGAGGGAGCTGCCAAAGATTACTCAAATACCATTTCTTCTGAGCAGTGAGAAGCCCTGAAAAGGGGTTAATATCCAAGAACCCTCAAGAGTGAGGCATTCCTTCCATTTGGGAAATTAACCATGATTTGGGGTTCTCTTACCACATTTATTCTCCAGACCAGGAAGTTACAGGAAGAGAACATAGGTGGGGTTTTTTCTAAGTACAGTTTAACAAGTTTAACAAGTTTAACAATAGAAGCTGGTAACATTCAGTAAGAAATCCAGTTGACATTCCAGAATGCAATTTTTCAAGAAGTTACGTTGATCCACCAACAAAAGCTTGATCTTAGCAAACATTCTCTTCTTACAGCAATTTCCCAGGATCTTTACATATAAATCAGTAACCTGTCTCTTTGTGAGCCAGCAAACTTGCTGTGTTACAATTCTTTATCTTACAACAGAGGCTACAGCCTGGAGAAAATTTCCTATCCTTTGCAAGGTCAATATTTGAAACTGCAAGGCTTTGGAAAACCAGGCACTGTAAAGTACATTTGCTTTATGCATACTCCATAACTGAACACTCCTTCGGAACTAACACTGATTCTAGGAGACCCAAAATGTCACTGTGGTCGACCAGTCAGAGTAGCAGCTTATAAAGGTCAGGTGATTAATGGAGTTTTATCTCAGGTCCATACTACAGTGGGTCCACTGGGTCTCTGAACCCATCCTATGGCTATTTCCCCAGTTCCAGAATGTATAATTGGAATAGACATACTCACCAACTGGCAGAATCTCCTTGTTTCCCTGTCCTGTGCAGTGAGTACTACTGTGGTAGCAATATCCAAGTCAAAGCCACTAGAACTGTCTTTACCTAGTAAAATAGTAAAACAAAAGCAATACTGCACTCCTGGAGGGATTGGAGAGATTAGTGCTACCATCAAGGACTTCAAATATGCAAGGGTGGTGACTTCTACCACAACCCCATTCAATTCGTTTATTTAACCCGTGCAAAAGACAGATGGATTTTGGAAGATGACAGTGGATTATTATAAACTTAACCAGGTGGTGACTCCAATTGCAGTTGCTGTTCCAGATGTGGTTTCATTGCTTGAGTAAATTAACACATCCTCTGGATGGTTTTTGAGATCAGTAGCTACTGATCTCAAAAATGCTTTTTTCTCAATAACTTTAAGTAGTAAAGACCACCAGAAGAAGTTTGCTGGTGACACCAGCAATACACCTTACTGTCCTATCCCAGGGCTTTATCAATTTTCTAGACCTACATCATAATTTAGTTCGCAGGGACCTTGATCACCTTTCTCTTCCACAAGACAACACACTAGTCTACTACACTGATCAGACTTAGTGAGCAAAAAATAGCAATACTCTACACTTTAGGGCTTCTCTCAGTACCCAATGGCTCCAGTTTGAAACTCAGTGACTTTCATGCTGTTTCCTAGGGCAGAAGCTCTTCTAAAAGCACTTCTGTTCTCAGCCCATGATTTGTGATCTAGGAAGCAATCTACTATCATGTATCATTACAACAGGCCCCAATAGAAAGGGAAATTACTACAAAAACCTGAGGGCAAACTTCCAACAGAAAACCACAGTCTACTGGACTCAACAAGAGAAAGAGACGATTTACACATGAGTTTTTTTTGATGCCATGTCCATGAGTAAAACATGTGTATGTGATAGTGTGGAGTGGGCTCATTACAGTCCACAATTTTCACCTTAGGTCTTCTGGTGTTCTCACATCCTCTTTCCCTCCAACACCTTTTCCAGATGGTCATGTTCCTCACTACTAGATAAGCTAACTTGGGTGCCCTAGGAGTGGCGACCTCAAAGCCACACTGCCAAAATGTTTTTCTACATTCACAATTAGCTGAGACCCAGCTCTGCAGAGGAGACCAGACTGCTGATCCTAACATAACAGCATCAACCCTCTCTAGCACTATGTGCCAGCTGTGGGATCAAAATGTACATGCTGCTCTCCATTTAATCCTCAAAGTATCCCCAGAAGGGTATTCTCCCACTGTTATTTTACCAACGGGGAAAGTGGGGCCCAGAAAGAAATAGTCACTTGTCCAAAGTCTCAAAGCTAGTAGTAGGGAGCAGAGCCTTTGATCTAACTCCGGAGCTGACACTAACTCTTGCAGCGACACCGCCTTCCTGTGGAAACTAAAAGCAATGACACAGTGTTCACTGCACTTGGAGGCAAATCTGGAAGACGAGTGTTCTAGACAAGACTATGACAAATCACCGGCCCATGTAAGGTATACTCAGTGTAATTAAGAAAAATCCTAATGGGGAACTAAGACAGCGAGATACACAGTCATGCAAGCCAACCAAACCGCAGACAAAACCTTTCTCTCGGGCCGGCCCGTGGCTCACTCGGGAGAGTGCGGTGCTGATAACACCAAGGCCCCGGGTTCGGATCCCACATAGGGATGGCCGGTTAGCTCGCTGGCTGAGCGTGGTGCTGAGAACACCAAAGTCAAGGGTTAAGATCCCCTTACCGGTCATCTTAAAACAAACAAACAAACAAAAAAACCCTTTCTCTCACTCACCTATTCCCTCAGTATCTCAAGCTCTCTGTCTAAAAAGAAAAGTCATACAAATATTTAAAAGAGTCACTGCTTTTTTTGCAGCTCTCCAGATTCGGTTGCTGCACACTGCTGTGGATTTCCTGGGACAGGATGGTCAGTAGCTACTCAAGAACCAGAAACTGCAGGATCTGCTACATGGTGCGCATTTCAGGCCGAAGCCACCCATGGCAATGCTCCAGGAGCCGCCTGAGGGTTTCTCAGGGACCAGAAGCCTCTTGAAAGCAGAACCCTCAAAAGCACAGGTGAAACACTTCCAGACTGGGCCCCGGGTCGGGCGGGGGAAGCTCCTGGCTCCAGGCGCAGGAACTCTCACGGTTTCACTATAACAGCCCTTTCCGCTCGTGGGAGCCCGGCCAGACGCCACCGTCAGGCTCCCAGACCATCTTGACCCCAAACAAGCTGCACCCGCCAGCGAAAGCACCTGGGGCTCCAAGAGAGGAATGACAGCTGCGGCAGGAGTCATCGCGCCTGAGGAGCTGTCTCCAATACCTTGGCCTCAGTGGGCCGGGGATGCTGAAGTGCCTGCCCCCGTCCTTCTTCCACCAGTGTCGCCGGGAGGCACAAGAGCAGGGAGCTTTCTCCTCTCTGTCTCGTACCCACGCATGACTAGGTCACGGCTCCGACACAGGAAGTTGTAGCTCTAAAGAGAAGCGTCCACAAACTAATAGTGCCTGCTTGGGACCAATGTGAGGACCGCGTTTCCCAAATGACATCATTGCATCTGGCGACCATTGGATAAGATCTCGCCACGACTCACAGCTGACCAACGAGAAGGGAAAATTCGCCTCCAGGAGTGGGACCAGCGAGGGACCAATTGGAAGACAGGAGGCGGGGCCAGCGGGCTAACTCTAAGACCCAAGAGACCTCTGGAGGCGGTTGGAGGAGAATAGGTGGGGTCGCTAGATCGAAGCTACGAAACAAACTACGAAGGAAACCCTAGACCACTGTTACCCCCGGACAGGCAACCAGAGTCAGAATCCCCAAGAAAACTTACTAAAGTGCGAATCCCCGAGCTCATGTGACATCCAATGCGTCAGGGTGTCGGGTGGAGTCCAGAACTCTGAATTTTTAATAAGCTCTCCCAAGAAATTATTCCCACACAGGTTTGAGAATCACTAATCGGGTCATAACAGATTTAAAGGAGGTCCCCAACCGCTCTGGTTACTCTAAGGCCGATGTGGGAGGAGGAAGCCCTCACTTCGTTCACGACCCCTGGCTCGCCCCACCCAACACCCTGGGACTGAGAAGCGCTGAGATCCGGAAATAGGAGCACTTCGAAAGCAACTTGAAGTTAGGTGGAAGCTAGGGAAAATCTCAGCGGCTCACACGTCAGCATCCTTGTGGGCTCACAGCGCGGCGGGAGCGTGAGGCCTGCCGGGAGATGTAGTCCGCAGGGCGGCCCCTGCGCCTGCGCCTTTGGCAGTTGCCGGTGAGCCTGGGAGAACCGTGGGCGCTGAGGCGGTGAGTCCCGGAGCGGCCAGAGGGCGTGGCCGTCCCTGGGGCGCGGGCGTGGGTAGCGGGGTTCCCTTAGTTAGCTGGGCCATGTAAACTGGCTGATTCCAGCTGTGCCCCCGGCGTCGGGCGCCAGGAGGAGCGGTGGGCGGCGGGCCCGTTTCTGGCCAGGGTCCCCGCCGCCGCTCCCTGCGACCCAGCCGGGCCTTCCTGGGAGACCTCCCGGGCTGGGAGCGCCCCTCCGGGCGGCGGGACGTCGTTGCCCAGGAGCGCTTGGGGGCCGCGCTTGCGACACTGTCATCCGATTTTAAATGAGCTTTTAGATTTACCAGGGACGTGTCACTCTTATCGTCCCCCAAGTGCCCTCTTTTCACATATCGCTTTTCTCTTAGGCCCTATGAAGACGGGTTCAATACAGGGATGTTTGGGGAGAAACCTCTAGTAACATAGTGAAGTGAACTTTTAATTGGGAAAGGCCTTTGGGAAGGACCCGGGGCGAGGGGTGGGGTTGGGGAACACTTCCCTGGTAGACGTGGTGGAAGGTTTTGGGTCAGTGAGGGGAGGGCTGGCCAGCTGCGAGGCTGGAGCGGATTAACAGTGGGTCCACAGCCAGAAACTGCACAGTTCCTGGATGCACTCCAGCAACGGTTAGGTGCCTAGGCTTAGAGAAATAGAAGCTTCCTAGGAATGAGTCCTGACAAGCAATAAACTTTAATTGAGTGCTTCCTCTGCGTCAGGCACGCTGCTTTCCGTGCAATTGGATCCGTGCAGGACATTTTATGGATTAGATGCTCTGATTATCCTCATATTACAGACAGAGGCAGTGGGTGTCAGGGTCACACAGCTAGCAGGTTATCACTAAGTCGGTCTGCTGCTAAAGTCAGGTTACCATCATGGTAAAGGGTGGTACGGGGATAGACTGTCGATTTTGGTTGACTGGATGGAAAGAGAGAAACGGGTATTTATTTTTCCTTGAACCCCTTTCAAGGAAGAGCTGTCTCAGCATATGCAGCAAGAGAGGATCCACAGCAAATTGGCAGGTATAGGTCTTGAGACCTGTGGCAATGTGTGTGACAACCTCTGTGACCTCAGAGATTGCACTAAGAACATTTCGATGTTTTTAGACGTTTGAATGACAAGAGAATATCAATTCTAACTTCATCACCATTTATCCTTGGCATTACACTGTGACCTTGGACAAATTATTCAATGCCCCTAAGCTTCAAACCTCAGTTCCCTCATCTGTATTCAGAAGATAATATTAGTACTCAGCTCCTAACATTGGATGAGGGTTAAATGAACTAACATGTGTAGGATGCTTAGAACTGTACATGGAACATAGTGTGAACTCGATAAATATCCATTGTTATAAATGCAGAGGGAATTCCTGATGGCCTGCCCTACCGCAATGTGTTTTTCTCATAGGAAAGACACTTCGAATGCTGTTGCAGGATGAGGGTCCTAGTGATGTTGGCTAAACTACACATACGTGGAATGGAGAAGAATGAGGGATTCATGAGTTGCTGCACTTGCAAAGCATGGCTCAATCTAAGTTCACTGACTGAAGGCTATTAAGGGTTACTTAAAGCTAGATGGACTTTTAAGAGTTATTCAAACGTATTGTTAGTATTCCTCCTCCATTTCTTTTGAGATCTACATATATTTAGAAACACAAGACACTTGAAGTTAGACTGGGAGTGAGGTTAAATGCCAGAAGATCTGTAGGGGTTCATTTAAATGTAGGGTTAAATGAGGGACCATGGAATTCTAGAGCAGAACCATCCAATAGAACTTTCTGCAGTGATATCAATTGAACACTTGAAACTTAGCTAGTATGACTGAGAAACTGGATTTTGGGGGCTATTGGCTACCATATTGTACAGCACAGTTCTAGAGGGTCCTTGGATGAACTTTGAAACTTTATAAACTTTTGAAATTGTATGCAGAATTAGATGTCTATCTGTATTTTTCGAGGAAGTAAGTATGTAGCTTTCATCAGATTTTCAAAATCATGAGAAAGATTAACAACTGCTGCTATAGGTCTTTGGCAAAATCAAGTAAGTTAAGGGCAGTTAAGTATGCCCTCTTGTAACCCCTGCTGTTTCTCTTTTTTCATTTTTTCTGTCCTCAGCTGTGGGTGGCTTCCCTTGACGATTACAAACAGAAACAAATTTGAATCTGAGACTTCAGGCCCCACACAAACCATAAACTGCTGGAGGGGGCAATGGCTGTGGCCCTGGGTTGTGCAATCCAAGCCTCCTTGAATCAGGGCTCTGTGTTTCAAGAGTATGACACTGACTGTGAAGTCTTCCGTCAGCGCTTCAGGCAGTTCCAGTACAGAGAAGCAGCCGGGCCTCATGAAGCTTTCAACAAACTCTGGGAGCTTTGCTGCCAATGGCTGAAGCCAAAGATGCGTTCTAAGGAACAAATCCTGGAGCTGCTAGTGTTGGAACAATTCCTAACTATTCTGCCCACGGAGATAGAGACCTGGGTGAGGGAACACTGCCCAGAGAATAGAGAAAGAGTCGTGTCACTGATAGAAGACCTACAGAGAGAACTTGAGATACCAGAGCAGCAGGTGAGAAAGCAGTTTGTTATCTTTGTAATTAAACCGAAGGAAGTAGGTGAGGCAGCTGGGACTAGACCAAACGTTTGTGTCTGTGTCATTCGCCAGTCCCAAGATTTCTCTACAGTTCTTTTAATTTTTCTTTTCTGCTACAATCAGTATATGGGTCAGTAGTTTCTATCCCTGCCAGACCCTATCCTTCTATAACAAACATTTTTTTTTTTTTTAAAGATGACAGGTAAGGGGATCTTAACCCTTGACTTTGTGTTGTCAGCACCACGCTCACCCAGTGAGCTAACTGGCCATCCGTATATGGGATCCGAACCCGTGGCCTTGGTGTTATCAGCACCACACTCTCCCGAGTGAGCCACAGGCTGGCCCCATATAACAAACATTTTATAGTATCCTCTTTACTATTCTTAAATGAAATTCATGGATAGCATAACCCACCTACATACATCAAACAAAAGCATCAATATAGAGCATGCACTGAATAGTGATGTTTCAATCAATGTTGGTCTGTGTACATGATCATGGTCCCATAAGATACCCTATTTTTACTGTATCTTTCCTATATTTGGATATGTTTAGGTACACAAATACTTACCGTTGTGTTACAGTTGCCTACAGTATTCACTACAGTAACATGCTATAATGGTTTGTAGCCTAGGAGCAATAGGCTATACCACATAGCCTATGTGAGTAGAAGGCTATACCATCTAGATTTGTGTAAGTATACTCTGTGATGTTAGCATGAAGCAATTATATTAGGATGCATTTCTCAGAACGTATCCCCTTCCTTAAGTGATGCATAGACTGTATTGCTCTGTGGCCTATAGGCCAATTCTGGCCATGTCCTGTTTATAAGCTGATAATGTTTTTTATCTTGTTAAAGCATTCTTTATAAAATAAAATAGGAAGAAGGAGAAGAACTGACAGAGTGAATGTGGCCCACAAAGCCTAAAATTGGCTCTTCACAGAAAAATTTTGTCAACCCTGAGTCAAGGAGAGTAGAGAAAGGCTATAAAGGAAAAGGAACTAACATACTTTGTTATAAACTAATGTGCATTTCTGCATATACATGTTTGGGCTTGACTGAACCGGAAGACATCATGAAGCTGTCAGATGCCTACATCTATGCTTGGAATCACTGTAAGGTGACAACTAGAAATTCAGACTGATACTGCTCAATAACTACAAGCAGAGTTGCTGCTTCTCATATGATTTTCCAGAGTGGCATACAACTCTTGGTAAATCTGAGCTAGAAGTAGTGTAGTCTTCCTTTGATTTTCACAGTAATGCATACCTAGAAAATTCCATTTATGCTAAAACTATGCAAAACAAAACAAAACAAACAATTGTACTTCTATGACAAACAGGGTGGTGTTCTTGACAAGTTTATTTTAACCTACACGAATGTTTCAGGGGACATTCCACAGTCAATAGGCACCTGGAATAATTCTGCATTATGAATTATGCTTTTGTCTCTGGCCTGCTAAATTATGATAGCCGCCACCTGCCAGCATATCCAATACACTCCATTGAGAGCAGTGAGACTGTCCTCTGTTCAGAACCATCGTGTAAAACCTCTGTTCAAGGAGTGCCATGGCAGAGCAGAGGACAAAATCTCTGGGAGAAGGGAGCAGGTGCTTCTAAGCTGGGCATCAGGGATGCTCTGGTCTTGAGTGTGGGCAGGACACTGCAGGAGCTTTTAGCTTCAGGGTATGTAGCCACCCTGAACGGGGTCTTCCAAAGTTTCCTGCCTCCCTACCATAGCAAGGGTTGGTGGTTTCCCTTCCGTTCTGTCTTCTTGGTTTTGTTTACTCTACAAGATTTTATTTTCCTGTGTCTAAATGTGTGCTGCCCATTATAGGAGCCACTAGCCACGAGTGGCTCTTGAGCATTTGAAATAAGGCCAGTACAAATTGAGGTCTGCTATAAGTGTAAAACACACACCACATTCAGAAGACTTAGTATGAAAATAAAGTATGTGAAATATTTCACTAATAATTGTTTCTATTAAACACAAGTTGAAATCCTGATAATATGCATTGGATTAAATAATATATACTATTAAGGTTGACCTGACCTATTTTTTTATTTATTTTATTCATATGGCCACTAGAATATTTAAAATGACATGCATGGCTCTCATTATAGTTCTGCTGGGCAGTGCTGGTATAGACTGTAGAATGATGGGTCCTGGCATCTCCCCCAGGTCGATATGCATGACATGCTCTTGGAAGAACTGGCACCAGTGGGAACAACACACATACCACCAAACATTCACCTGGAGTCAACCGCAATCCAGGTAATGGGACCTGCCCAGGAGTCCCCAGTGGCAGAGGTATGGATCCCACAGGCAGGGCCACAGGAGCTGAACTACAGTGCTGCTGGTGAATGTCAGCCCTTTCTGGACTCTGGTAAGGGAAGGGTTTTCTTTCTTTTGTTTCTGTTTTGAGAACTTGAGAGTTCTCAAGGGTTGGGGTTGGTTAGAAATACCAATTACCCAGTCGAAATGGACCACTTGGGTAAAGAGGAAAAGGAGGAAATTTCTTTCTGGGAAGGACAGGAAACAAAGTACTTTGGATAGAATGGGATTAGGAACCCCTTAAGTTAATGATCCTGCTCAGGAGGCTTTTGACAAAGAAGGTTATACAGGAAAAGCGGGGAAGTTTGGATACTCTGTATAAGAGCTCATTTCCCCAGTAAAATTTAATCAGTGGGATCTGTGATGCTGTGAGTCCAGAGGGTACTTTTGTGTCCTCTTCAGTTGCTTTTATGGCATAAGAACTTCATTCAAACGTAATACTTTTATAATATACTTTCTTCAGATCCTTTAAGAGGGTTCAATCAGTTACCACAGTATAAAGAAAATATCTATTTTATTCAATCAAAACCTAGAACAGTGTTTCTCGAAGTGTAGTAAGCAGACCATCTGTATCATTATCACCTGGGGCACATGTTTAACAAGCTTTCCAAGTGAGTGCTATCCACGCTAATGTTTGAGAACCACTCTCCCAGACGTGACAGGTGTTTGTTCTAGAAGTAGAAATTCCATTTGGAGAAAAGCAGCTGAACAGTGTAGCCTAGGTATTCCTGCATTTCACTTCTCTTTGGAGTTTTCTTACATTGTTACCAATGCTCCCTGTCTCATTCTGCCTCTCGCCCTCATTAAAGCTGTGGCCCGAGTGTGTCCAGAAATCTCTCCCCTTACTCCCCCAGGCACAGCTTCAACATGTTGGCTCATTGAAGAGACTGTGAAATACTGAGAAAACAAAGAGACATAAAAAATGAAAATAAATCAATAACAGTCCAAGGTACAAAATATGAATGTTTGATCCATCCATAACTAGCTCAGTACCCAGGCTTAGCAACCATGCCCCATTCCACATGTTAACATTTATTCATTTATCCAGTATTATGAGCACCTATGAAGAGCCAGGCACTGGGCTAGACCCTGGCACTGTGTCAGACAAGACAGAAAAGCAGTTCCAACTGTCCTGGAGCTTACAGTCTGGTGGAAATATATCAGTAGGGCTGTAAGTCCTGTATGTGATGTAAATAGGACTATAAATAGTATGTTAGAGGGAATAGGATATTAGGGAAGCACATAGGAAGTCCACCTAACCAGCTGTAGGTTGAGAGGGAAGATGTGTGGAGGAAGAGAAATCTGGGTTAAAACCTAAGGGATGGATTGGATGAGCCTACTGAGTGATATACACAGATTTGCATTTTAGGAGATAACTCATACTACAATAGGAATGGGCATGACTGAAAGCATGTTCACCTTTTGGGAGGTTATTGAAAGCATACAGTTGAGAGAGAATGGTTTTTTAAATCAGGGGCTTGTTACTGATGACGAAGTGAAAGGGGCCAATTCAAACGATATTTAGCAGGTGTGAAATATGGGACTTGGTGACTGGGTGTCAGGGTGATGGAGAAGACGGGGTTAAGAATGGCATCCAGGGTTCTGACCAGTGCACTGTGGAGGTGTTGATATTATTCACTGACATGGGGAGCACAAGAGGAGGATTAGATATGATGTGTCAAGGTGAGTGTAGATTTGAAAATGTGGAGTTGGAAGTGCTTATGGGTCTCCAGCATACTTTTATTTTAATTTTATTTTAATTAATTAATTAAATAATTAATTTAAAGATGACTGGTAAAGGGATTTTAACCCTTGACTTGGTGTTGTCAGCACCACGCTCCCCCAAGTGAGCTAACCGGCCATCCCTATATAGGGATCTGAACCTGTGGCCTTGGTGTTATCAGCACCACATTCTCCCAAGTGAGCCACGGGCTGGTCCCTCCAGCATATTTTTAAATAAGGGTGACACAGAGGAAAAACCCACTAGTACCTATGTATACATATTGTGTTCAAAGCAGAATTATATAATATTGCCATATATGTTCCAACCTTTACATTTCTTACATTTCATAGTTTATTAAGAAGTTTTAAAAAATCTGTATTTATGTATATGTATATATATGTGCAACAAGTGGCAGAACTTAGCTAGTTATACTTAATTATAAATATTTATGTATATGCATTCTGGTTCTCCATGTTAATTTGTCCCTTTTATCAGCATTGCTGGTACAAAGATCACATAGCAGCAGTATTAATCTTGGTGTTAATATTTTATTATCTAAAACACATGGAAATTCAGTGTATTTAACAAAGGATATATAGAATTAATTAATCAATCAAGTAAAAAATACAAATTTGGAGCAGAGAAGATTATCCCGTTTTCATCACTGTTTAAAGTGACATAATATGCTTTGCAAAATGATGCAAGACTTATTGTTCGATTATTTAAACATTACTTAAACTTGTACTGTTTGTTTATTTATTTATTTATTTTGTGATAGATTTTGGTTGTGGTGTATTAGTTTTTTTTTTTTTTTAAGTAAAAACATCTTTGATGTATTAAGTGAATCACATCCTATTGTAGACTGTGGAAAGCATAAAATGCTGGCTTAATGGAAAAGAAATTTAGAAGTAATGGAAGATGTCAATTGATTATATATTATAAACATAATATATATATATATATATTCCCTGTCAGCAAAAAAATAGATTGTTGGGTGTGTATGAAGTGTGTATACATGTATGTATATGTTTTTTCATTTAATGATATTTACTTAATATAACTGAGAATACATACACACGTTTATTGCAAAATAAAAAAGAACTCGAGTGAAAAATGCGAAGTGACTTTAGGAAGATGTATTAGTCCGTTCCTGTTGCTTACTACAAAATACTTGAAACTGGGTAATTTATAAAGAAAAATGAAATTTATTGCTTACAGTTTCTGAGGCTGGGAAGTCCAAAGTCCATCTGGTGGTGGTGACAGCAACTCAGGGGTCTCACATTACAAGATGGTGGAAGCAGAGAGATAGCAGAGAGCAGGACAGACTCCTTTCCTTTTAAAGCCCTCAGAGCCATGCCCCTGACCAACATTTTTAATGCTCAGGGGTCTCACATTACAAGATGGTGGAAGCAGAGAGATAGCAGAGAGCAGGACAGACTCCTTTCCTTTTAAAGCCCTCAGAGCCATGCCCCTGACCAACATTTTTAATGCGTTCACTACTGCATGGTCCTACAATCCAACCATGTCTTCAAGGCTCCACCTTTCAATTACCATAATAGCATTTCCCAGCCTCTTAACAGTTACAGTGGGGGCTAAGTTTCTAATATATAAATCTTGGGAGACAATTCAAGCTTCAGTGACTTTTGGGGGGACACAATTCAATTAATCCACAGCCGAAGACATGAGCTTATAAAATTCCTCATTTGAATTCAAGCCAGACACTCTAGATGCTAGAGGTAGTCAATATTAGAATGTCTGCAGTCACAGAGAAAAGAGGCAAGGAGGCACTAGTCCTAAAAATATAAAACATATCATGCTTATATTTGAAAATGTGGAGTTCAAAATTAGTACACCAAAATTGGAACGCAGTTTAAATTGTCAAAGCCTTGGATTTTTCATTTCAATTGATGAGGTTTCACTTGCAATGTATGTGAAAGGTCAAGTATCACATCTTTTTGGTGATGAAGAATATGAGAGATGAAAATATAAAGTAAAATATGGGACAAACAAATACTATCTGCAAAACATCAGAAGATTCTTGTAACAAATTACTTCAGATTATCCTATTATACCAAATAATTTAACAAAAACTAATATCAACCTCCTACTATAGTAATGGTATTTCTTGTTGCAGTTGGGCCTTCATGACAGTCTTCGTTAATGAGGCTTAATAAAGTAATTCCCTGAGCATAGGATGGAGAGAACATTCATTAGTGAAGTACCTTCTTTGTTAACCTTCAGTTGCTTTGTGTTGGATAGCTATTGCTGCATAATAAATTACCCCCAAAACTTAGCAGCTTAAAGGAAAAAGCATTTATCAATTCACAGTTTCTGAGAGTCAGGAATTCCGGAGTGGTTTACTGGGTGTTTTCGGCTCAGTTTTTCTTGTAGTTGCTGTCAAGATGTCAGCAGGATCTCCTTTTTGAAGTCTGAATAATATTGCCATTTACCACAACTTGAATGGACCTGGAGGACATTATGCTAAGTGAAATAAGCCAGATATAGAAATAAAAATATTGCATGATATTACTTATATGTAGAATAAAAGAAAAAGTGCTCAAGTACAGAGATAGAAAATGAAACACAGGGGAGGGGAGGAGGAAATGGGCAGATGTGGGTCAGAGAATACAAAGTAGCAGATATGTAGGATGAACAAGCCTAGAGATCTAATGTACCACATGAGGAATAAAGTTAATAAAAGTGTCTTGGAGATTTTTGTTAAATAAGTAGATTATAGCTCCACTTGTGACTAAAAAAGTAACTGTGTAAAATATTGGATATGTTAATCTGCTTCACTATAGTAACCATTTTACTATGTATAGGTATCCCATAATATCATTTGTAAACCTCAGATATACACAATAAAATTTATTTAAAAAAAAAAAAAAAAAAAACACGACGTCAGCAAGGGCTGACAGGCCTCCGTTCCTTGCTAAGGGAACTTCTCCATAGGCTACCTGAGTGTTTTCACAATAAGCCAGCAGGCCTCCCCCAGAGCAAAGGATCCAGGAGAAAGCAAGGAGCATGTAATAGTGTCTTCAATAACCTAGTCACACACTATTACTTCTACCGTAATCTATTCATTAGAAGAGTCACTAAATCCAACCCACCCTTAAGGGGAGGAAAATAACGTTCCACCTCTCAAAGGAAGGAATATCAAAGAATTTGGGAGTCTATTTTAAAACTACCATATACCCCATGCTTCTCTAGCCCTACTATCCTTTTACTTTTACTTCAGTTTTTGAGGTTAAAAAAACTATTTTTTTGTCTTTTTCTTCAGTTAATTTTTCTTGAGTAAATTTATTCAATTAATCAGGTCAAATAGAATATACCCCAGATGAATCTCCTGACTATAACCAGGAGACAAGTTCAACATCCTGGGCAACACGTTATTGTCACTGGGAAACTAACATTTTAGAAGAGTCTCAAAAACAGAGGACATGATTGAATTTAAGGTAACAGTCATTGGTCTCTATCTGTAGGGCCCTTCTTTTTTACCAACAGACCAGGACTTGATGTTTCCTCTATTACTATAAAATCACTCATCCAGTAGTAATAGTAGCTTCAAAGACTAGCTTACATCGAGGCTAGGGAGAAGAGGTCCCCAACAACAGTAGGCATTAGGGCCTGCTTTCTTAATGCCTTATTTACCTAAAAACCATGGAGCCAAGCTAGAAAATATGCAGTGAGCACACTTACATATGCAGGTGTTGATAGGATAAATTTCTAAAAATGGGATCAATTAGTTAATGGGCATTTAAAACATCAATAGATATTGTCAAATTGTCCCCTAAAAATATTATATCAGTTTATCCTCCTGCCAAATTCTGCTTGCCTCTACTTATCTTTGCTCTGTAAGAGCCATAGCTGTTCTCACCATGCTGGCAGACAGAAGTAGGGCTAATATCTGTGGAAACCTTTAAAATAAGTGTCAATTTCAGTCAGCATTAGTGGTGGTGTTTTATCCAACATATAAGAACAGAGGATGGGAACTGAGGTCAGAAAGGTGGGAGATGGGTCATAGGTGAATGAGAAGAGGATTTAGCTGACATAAGCTGTGAGAATAAGGTTGGGGAATACAAATTGTTGATAGTGTCCAGGAGTATCAATGTTACTCAGCACAACAGGATTGGGGTGGGGTGTGGCATACACATAAGTGCGCTGAATTAACCTCCATGAAGAAATTCAGGTTTGAGCACATGTTCTTTGCAGCCAGAGTATGGGGACTGTCCTGCTGCACACAATTTGGGGCCAAGCTTTTTGAAAGCTGCAACCAGGATTATGATGCTGTGGATGAGGAACCAATGTGAAAGTACTCAGGCCTCTTTATTTAGTGCTGTGCAGAAAGGAGCAGCTGGAATTGAAGGGCCAACATGGGAAGGCCATGAGACATAGCTACCTGGTAGTAATACTCCTTGCTTTCATTCTCATGGGTACTAGATTTTGCCTGTAGGGCTGCTTTAGACCTTGACTAGGTCTTATTTTATTTTATTTTTTTACTTATTTATTGAAACATAATTGATCATACGTATCTGTGGGATATAGTGTAGAATATAGATACCTGTGTGCAATACGTGGTGCTCAAATCAAGATAATTAGTATATTCAACATTGCAGAATATATTAATTTTTTGTGGCCCTTTACCAATTTCTTGCTACCCCTCTCTCCCTCCCTCTTTCCTACCTCTGGTGGTTTAAGTTCTGTTCTCTACTTTTGAAAGTTCAATGAATTATTGTGATTGTTGTATCTTTCTTTTTAAATTTATTTGTTTATGTTTTATTAGCTCCCATTTATAAGAACATGTGGTATTTCTCTTTCTGTGCCTGGCTTATTTCACTTAACATAATTGTCCCTAAGTTCATCCATGTTGCTGCAAATGGCTGTATTTTGTTCTTTTTATGGCAGAGTAGTATTCCATTGTGTAGATATACCACATTTTCCTTATCCAGTCATCCTATGATAGACATTTAGGTTGGTTCCATATCTTGGCAGTTGTAAATAGAGCTATGATAAACATGGGAATGCAGGTATTCCTTCAACATGATGGTTTCCATTCATTTGGCTATATACCCAGCAATGGCATTGCTGGATCATACGGTAGTTCTACCTGTGGTTGTTTGAAGAACCTCCATACTGTTTTCCATAATGGCTGCACTAATTTATAGTCCCACCAACAGTATAGGAAGGTTCCCTTTTTCTGCATCCTGGCCAGCATTTGCTGTTCTCTGTCTTTATGATAATAGCCGGTCTAAACTGGGGTGAGATGATATCTCAGTATGGTTTTGATTTGCATTTCCCTGATGCTTAGAGATGTTGGGCATTTACCCATGTGTCTATTGATCATTTGTATATCTTCCTTTGAGAAATACCTATTCAGCTCCTTTGCCAATTTTTTTAGCAAGGTTAGTTATTTTTTTTACTACTAAGTTGCTTGAATTCCTTGTATATTCTGGATATCAGTCCCTTGTCAGATACATAGTTTGCAAATATTTTCTCCCATTCTGTAGGTTGTCTTTTTGCTCTGTTAATTGTTTCCTTTGCAATTCAGAAGCTTTCTAGTTTGATATAATCCTATTTATTTATTTTTTTCTTTTGTTGCCTGTGCTTTTGGGGTCATATTCATAAAGTCTTTGCCCAGTCCTACTTCCTGAAGTATTTACCCTATGTTTTCTTTTAGTAGTTATATGGCTTCAGGTCTTATATTTCAGTCTTTAGTCCGTTTTGAGTTGATTTTGGTATATGGTGAGAGATGCGGATCTAGTTTCATTCTCGTACATATGGTATTCTGTTTTCCCAGCACTATTTATTGAAGAAGCAATCTTTCCCTAATGTATATTCTTGTTGCCTTTGTCAAAGATCACTTGGCTATAAGTACGTTGATAGATTTCCGAGTTCTCTATTATGTTCGATATGATCAGGTGTCTATTTTCATGCCAGTACCATGCTGTTTTGGTGACTACAGCTTTGTAGTATTATTTGAAGTCATGTAGTGTTATGCCTCCAGCTTTATTTATTTATTTATTTATTTATTTAGTGCTCAGGATTGCATTGGCTATTTGGGGTCTTTTGTTATTCCATATGAATCATAGGATTGTTTTTTTTCTGTTTCTGTGCAGAATGTCATTGGTATTTGGATGGGAACTGCATTGAATTTGTAGATCACTTTGGATAGTGTGGACATTTTCACAATGTTAATTGTTCCAATCAAGAGCATGGAATATCTTTCCATCTTTTTGTATCCTCTTCAATTTCTTTCAGCAGTGATTTGTAATTCTTATTGTAGAGATCGTTCACCTTCCTGGTTAAACTGATTCCTAGGTATTTTATATTTTTGGTGACTATTGTAAATGGACTTTCTTTCTTGATTTCTTTTTCTTCTAGTTTATTGTTAGAGTATGAAAAGGCTACTGATTTTGGTGGATTGATTTTATATCCTGCAACATTACTGAAATTGTTTAACAGCTCTAAGATGTCTTTGGTAGAGTCTTTATGTTTTTCTGTATATAGGATCATGTGATCTGCAAACAGGGACAGTTTGACTTTGTCTTTTCCAATCTGTATACCCTTTATTCCTTTTTCTTGCCTGATTGCTCTGGCTAGTACTTCCAATACTATGTTAAATAGGAGTGGCAAGAGTGGGCATCCTTATTTTCTTCCTATCCTAAAGGGAAAAGGTTTCAGCTTTTCCCCATTCAGGATGATACTGATGATGGGTTTGTCATGTGACTTTTATTGTGTTGAGATATGTTCCTTCTATACCTAATTTGCTGAGAGTATTTATAATGAAGGTATGTTGAATTTTGTCAAGTGGTTTTTCTGTGTCTATTGAGGTAATCATATGGATTTTGTCCATGCTTTTGTTCCTGTGGTGTATCACATTTATTGATTTTCATATGTTGAACCATCCTTGCAGGTGTGGGATGAATCCCACTTGATCATGGTTCATAATTTTTTTGATGTGTTGCTGTACTCTGGTTGCTAATATTTTGTTGAGGATTTTGCTTCTATGTTCATCAGAGATGTTGGCCTGTAGTTTTCTTTATTTATTGTATCTTTGTCTGATTTTGGTATCAGGGTGATGCTGGCCTCATAGAATGAGTTTGGAAGGATGGCCCCTGTTTCAATTTTTTGTAATAGTTTGAGAATGATTGACGTAAATTCTTCTTTAAATGTTTGGTAGAATTCAGCATTAAAGCCATCCAGTCCTGAGCTTTTCTTTGTTGGGAAACTGCTAATTACTCCTTCAATCTCCTTGCTTGTTATTGGGCTTTTCAGGTTTTGTATTTCTTTTTGGTTCAGTCTTAGTAGTTTGTATATGTCCAGAAATTTATCCATTTCATTCAGGTTTTCAAATTTGTTGGCATATAATTGTTCTTAGTTGTCTCTATTGATTTTTTGTATTTCTGTGGTATTTGTTAGGATGTCTCCTTTTTTGTTTCTGATATTTATTATTTGGATCTTTTATTCTTTTAGTTAGCCTAGCTAATGGTTTATCTATTTTGTTTATTTTCTCAAAGACCAATGTTTTGTTTTGTTGATCTTTTGTCACATTTTGGGGGTCTCTATTTCATTTTGTTCTGCTCTGATCTTAATTATTTCTTTCCAGCTACTAATTTTGAGATTGGATTATTCTTGTTTTTCTAGTTCTTTGAGGTGTACCATTAAGTTGTTTATTTGAAATCTTTCTATTCTTTTGATGTAAGCATTTATTGCAATAAACTTCCCACTTACTACTGCTTTTGCAGTATTCCATAGGTTTTGGTATGATGTGTCTTTATTTTCATTGATATCAATAATTTTTTTGATTTCCTGTTTAATTTCTTCTTGGTATCATAGGTTGTTCAGGAGCATGTTGTTTATTTCCATGTATTCGTTATAGTTTCTAGAGTTTCTTTTGTTATTGAACTCTAGTTTTAATCCACTGTGGCCTGAAAAGATATTTGAAATGATTTCAATTTTTAAAAAATTTGTTAAGAATTAATTTGTGACCTAACATGTGGTCTATTCCTGGAGAATGTGCTGATGAGAAGAATGCATATTCTGTAGTTTTGGGATTAAATGTTCTGTAGATATCTTCTAAGACCAATTTTTCTAAAGTATAGATTATATCTTGAGTTTCTCTGTTGATTTGTTGCCTAGATGATCTGTCCAATGCTGAGAGAGGACTACTCAGGTCCCCAACTATTATCATATTGGGGTCTATCTCTTTCTTTATGTCTAATAGTGTTTTATTTATATATCTAGGTGTGCCTGTGTTGGGTGCATATCTAGTCATGATTGTGATGTCTTCTTGCTGGATAGATCTATTTATCGGTATATAATGGCCTTCTTTGTCTCTTTGTATGGTTTTTTGGTTCAAAGTCTATTTTATCAAATATAAGAATAGTTACTCCTGCTCATTTTTGGTTTTCATTTGCATGGTATATCCTTTTCCATCCCTTCACTATTAGTCTGTGTGCATCTCTGCAGATGAGGTAAGTCTCTTGTAGACAGCATATAGGTGGGTCTAGCTTTTTGATCCAATCAGTCAGTCTGTGTGTTTTGAGTGGGGAATTTAAACTTTTTACATTTAGGGTTTCTATTGAAAGGTATTGTTACACTCCTGGCATTTTATCAATCTTCATTTGGGTGTTTTAAATATTTCGTTCCTTTCTTCCACTTTTATTGTTGGTCTTCAGCATTTAATGGGTTTTTGAGGTGGTAAGATATGGTTTCTTTCTCTCTTGTTTTCATTTTTGGTCTACTAGTAGGTTTTGTTGTTTCTTGTGTATTTATGGTAGTGATTATTGTTTTTTTAGATTCTGGATGCAGGACTCCCTTGAGGATTTCTTGTAGGGCTGGTGGTATGGTGATGTGCTCCTGCAGTTTTTGTTTGTCTGGGAAATACACTATTTCTCCCTCCTCTTCTTCTGAATTATAGCCTCTGTGGGTATTGTATTATTGACTGCAAGTTTTTTTCTCTTAGTCTTTTGAATATATCATCCCATTCTCTTCTGGCCTGTAGAGTTTCTGTTCAGGAGTCTGCTGTTAGCCTGATGGGGACTCCTGTATAAGGTGGCTTGATGGTTTTCTCTTGCTGTTTCTTAAGATTCTCTCTTTGTCTTTGATCTTTTCCAGTTTGACTATAATGTGTCTTGGATAGGACCCTTCTGGACTGAGTCTGCTTGGGGATGTTTGAGCCTTCTGGATCTGAAGGTTCATGTCTCTTTCTATACCTTGGAAGTTTTCCATTATTATTTCATTCAATAAGTTTTCAATGCCTTTTCCTTTCTTCTCCCCTTCTGGGGCACCCATAATTTGGATATTTGTGCACTTAAGGTTGTCTTCTAACTCTCTTAGATTTTCTTCATTTTAAAAAATTCTTTTTTAAACTTGCTAATTTATTCAATAATGTTAATATTTATACATTTTCCTGCAATTAGATATTTTAAACACTTTATTGGGATATAATTCACATACCATACATTATCACCCCTTTAAAGTGTACAATTCAGTGTTCTTTGGTATATTTACAGATATGTACAACTCTCACCACAGTCAATTTTAGAATATTTTCATCACCTCAACAAGAAACTCTATACCTTTTAGCTACTACCACCTATGCCCCCATATCTCCCATCCCTAAGCAAACACTAATTGTTCTGTCCCTATAGATTTGCCCATTCTGGGTATTTCATATAAATGGAATAATACAATATGTGTTTTTTTGTGATTGGCTTCTTTCATTTAGCATAATGTTTTTAAGAATATTCCACGTTGTAACATGTATCAGTACTTTATTCCTTTTATGGCTGAATATTCCATTGTGAGGTTATACCATGCTTCATTTGTCCATTCATCAGTTGATGAACATTTAAGTTGTTTGTACCTTTTGGATATTATGAATGAACTATTATGAACTATAAAATTTGGATGCAAGATTTTGTATGGATACGTTTTTATTTATCTTGGGTATGTACCTAGGAGCAGGATTGCTGAGTCATATGGCAATTCTGTTTAAACTTCTGAGGAACTTCCAGACTGTTTTCCAAACTGGCTGCACCCTTTTACATTCCCACCAGCAGAGTACTAGGGTTCTGATTTCTTCACATCCTGGGCAACACATTATTATCTGACATTTTTATTCCACTCATCCTTTTGGGTGTGGAGTGGTGGCTCAATGTGGTTTAGAAGACTAATGATGTTGAATATCTATTTGTGTACTTATTGGTTATTTGTATATCTTCATAGGTCTATTCAATTCCTTCGCCCATTTTTAATTAGATTATTTGTCTTTTTATTTTTTAGTGGTATGTTTTCTTTATATATTCTAGGTAAAAGTCTCTTATTAGATATGATTTGAAAATATTTTTCACATTCTGTAGGTTATCGTTTCACTTTCTTGATAGTGTCTTTTGTAGCACAAAAGCTTTTGTTGTTTTTGTAATTTTAATGAAGTCAAATGTGACTGTTTTTTCTTTTGTGGTTTGTACTTTTCATGTCATATCTAAGAAGCCATTGCTTAATCCAAGGTAACAAAAATCTAGTCCTATGTTTTTTTCTAACAGTTTTATAGTTTTAGCTCTTACATTTAAGACCAAGTCATTTTCAGTTAATTTTTATATGGTATGAAGTAGGGGTCCAAATATTTTTCTGCATACAGATATTCAGGTGTTTTAGCATGATTTGATGAAAAGGCTATTCTTTTCACATTGAGTGTCCTTGAAACCCCTTTGTCAAAAATCAGTTCACCACAGGTATATGGATTCATTGCTGGACTTTCATTTATATTCCAGTTATCTTATGGAAGTACCACACTGTCTTTATTATTACTTCGTAGTAAGTTTTGAAATCTGAAAGCGTGAGGGTTAAAACTTCACTCTCCTTTTTCAAGATTGTTTGGTTATTCTGGGTTTGTTGTGACTTTATATTATATTTAGAACTAGCTTGTCAGTTTCTACAAAGAAGTCAGTTGTAATGCTGATAGGGATTGTGTTAAATCTGTAGATCTCAATTTGAGAGTTATTGCATGTTAGTAATATTAAACTTTGTGATGTATTAACCTGGGATGCTTTTCCATCTTAGATTTTTTTGATTTCTTTGAAGAATGTTTTGTAGTTTTCAAAGTGGAAGTTTTACACTGATTTTACTAGATTTGTTACTAAGTATTTTCTCGTAAATTTATTGTTAGCAAAATTGTTTTCTTAATTTTATTTTTGGATTGCTCATTGAAAGTATATAGAATTAGTTGATTTTTGTGTTTTGATTTTGTTTTTTTATTTTTGTTTTGTGCTCAGTTTACTAAACTCATATATCTAATAAATACCATCTTTTTTTTGTTGTTTTTGTGACCGGTAAGGGGATCGCAACCCTTGGCGTGGTGTCGCCAGCACCGCGCTCAGCCAGTGAGCACACCGGCCATCCTTATATAGGATCTGATCCCGTAGCGGGAGCGCCGCTGCGCTCCCAAGCGCTGCACTCTCCCGAGTGCACCGTGGGGCCGGCCCAGAAATACCATCTTTAAAAACACTTTTACTTGAACATTTACTCATTGATTACAAGTTTAATTATTAAATAACCTCCATATTATTTAGATTACAACTGGAAAGTTAGTATGAATGAGTCCTTTGAAAACTTTTTTAAAAATTTT
Source organism: Galeopterus variegatus (assembly GCF_000696425.1). Taxonomy (NCBI): domain Eukaryota; kingdom Metazoa; phylum Chordata; class Mammalia; order Dermoptera; family Cynocephalidae; genus Galeopterus; species Galeopterus variegatus. The sequence goes on from NW_007731575.1 coordinate 32,869, forward strand.
ATTTTTTATTGTAACTTAGTTGATTGTACATATCAGAGGGGTACAGAGTTGAATATCAATACCTGTGTGCAATATGTGATGCTCAAATCAGGATAATTAGCATATTTGATATTATACAATGTAATTGTTTTTCATGTCCCTTTACCAATTCCTCCTTTACCACCCCTTCTTCCCCTGTGTATTGATTTTGTATCCTGCAAACTTATGGAACTTGTTTATTAGTTCTAATTTTTTTTAGTAGATTCTTTAAGATTTTCTATAAATAAGATTATGTCATCCTCTAAAAGAGATAGTTTTACTTCTTATATTCCAATCTGGGTATGTTTTATTTCTTTTTCTTGCCTAGATTCCCTGGACAGAACCTTCAGTACAATGTTGAATACAAATGGCAAGAGTAGACATCCTCGTCTTGTTCTTGATCCCAGGGGAAATGTGTCTAGTCTTTCACCATTACTTATGATGTTAGCTGTGAGTCTTTCATATATTCCTTATATCAGAATGAGGAAGTTTCCTTCTATTCCTAGTTCCAGATTTTTTTTTCAGGAAACAGTGATGGATTTTTTCAATTTTTTTTCCGCATTATTGAGATGATTGTATGATTTTTACTAGTTCTATTGTAAAGGTATGTTACCTTAATTTTTTATTGTTAAATCAATCTTGCATTCCTGGGATAAATACCACTGGTCTTGGTATATAATTCCTATTATATGTTGCTGGACTCAGTTTGCAAGTATTTTGTTGAAGGTTTTTGCATCCATATTCATAAGACATCAGTAGTCTATAGTTTTCTTTTATTGCTCTGTCTTTACATGGATTTGTTATCAAGTAGTAATGGTCCCATAGAATGAGTTGGGAAGTCTCTCCTCCTCTTCTGTTTTTTGGAAGTGTTTGTGAAAAAAAATTTTTTTTTCTTTTGTTGCTTGTGCTTTGGTGGTGATATTTTAAAAATTATTGCCTAATTCAAGGTCATAAAGATTTATACCTATGCCTCCTCCTAAGAGTTTTATAGATTTGTTTCTTACATTTAGGATATTGATCAATTTTGAATTAATTTTTGTATGTGGTGGGACATAGAGACCAACATCATTATTTTGCATGTAGATATCCAGTTGTCCCAGAACCATTTGTTGAGTAGACTATTCTTTTACTATGGAGTTTTCTTGGTACCTTCATTAAAAAGCAATTGGCTGTAAATGTAAAGGCTTATTTTTGGACTCTCAAGTCTAGTCCTTTGATATATATTTCTTTTTTTGTGCCAGTTAAGTGAGCTGGAAAGTGTTCCCATTCTCTTCTATTTTCAGGAAGACATGTAGAATTAGTGTTAATTCTTCTTTAAATGTTTGGCACAGTTCATTCCCCTTTCACTTCTGAATGTAGCAATTTGAGTTCTCTCTTTTTTTCTTGGCTATTCTAGCTAAAGTTTTATTAGTTTTGTTGATGTTTTCAAAGAATCAGCCTTGGTTTCAATGATTTTCTCTATTGTTTTACAATTCTCTATTTTATTAAATTCTGCTATAATCTACTATTTCCTTCTTTCTAGTTGTTTTAGGTTTAGTTTTCACTTCTTTTTCTAGTATTTTAAGGTGGGATATTTTTCTTTTTTAACATGGGCATTTACAGCTATAAATTTTCCTCTAAGCACTGCTTTGTGTACATCCCTTATGTTTTGATATGAAGTGTATTTATTTTCACTTGCCTCAAAATATTTCTAACTTCCCTTTTGATTTCTTCTTTGAACAATTGTTTACTTAGATGTCTATTGTTTAATTTTCACATGTTTATGAAGTTCCCAAATTTCTTTCTTTTATTTATTTCTAATTTTATTTCATATTGGTGAGAGAATATACTTTGTACTTGTCATCCTTTCAAATTTCGAAACATTTGTTTTATGGCATAGCATCTTGTTTGTCCTGGAGAATTTTCTGTTTGCCCTTGTGAAGAATGTATATTCTGCTGTTGTTGGGTGTAGTGTTCTATGTCTGTTACATTAAATTTGTTTATAATGTTTTCTATGTCTTCTATTGCTGATCTTCTGCCTAGATTTTCTATCCATTAGTGAAAGGTGTTATTGAATTTTCCAACTACTATTGCTAAATTGTCTAGTTTTTCTACTGTTTCTGTCAGTATTTGCTTCATGTATAAGGGGTATTCAAAAAGTTCATGGAAAGATTCACATTGTCTTTCAATTCTATTTTTCCACCAATTTTTTGAAGTACCCTTGTATTTCAGTACTCTGTAAATAAGTGCATATATAGTTATGTTCGTTATATGTTCCTGATGGATTGATCTTTTTATAAGTATAAATAGATCTTTATGTATAGCAACTTTTATTTGTTTTTATGTAATTTTGTCTTGCTGTCTTATGGTTGCTATTTGCATGATATATCTTTTTTTGTCCCTTTATTTTCAATCTCTTTGTGTCTTTGAATACAAAGTGTGTCTTCTGTAGACAGGTTATAGTTGAATCCTTTTCTTAAAACTCCTGTTGACATACTCTGCCTTTTGAATGAGTTGTTTAATACATTCTCATTTAATCTTATTTATGATATGGTTGAATTTACATTTGCTATTTTACTTTCTGTTTTCTATATGTCTCATTTTTTGTCCCTCTATCCTTCTTTTGCTGCTTTCTTTTTCATTAAGTAAATATTTTGAATGCAACATTTTATTACTTTAATGAATTTTCACTATTTTAAAGGTATTTCCTTAGTAGTTGCTCTAGGATTTACCATGTACATCTTAACTTACAATCAACTTCAGAGTAATACTACACTAACTTAATGCTAGTGAGATTTAGAAATATTTCTCCTTTTTTATAGCTCTTTTCCCTTCTCCCCATTTCATTTTTGTGGTATTACTATCATACATGTTTCATCAAAAATGTTATAAACCCCCCCAAAATACATTCTCATAATTATTATTTTATATAATTGTAAGATTTTTAAAGAAGCTGAGGAGAAAGGAAAACAAGTATATATTATAGCTTTTATTATATTATTTATCATTTATCATTTTATTATCATTTATATTCACAATGCATCTTTTCTTACATTATGTATCATTTTTGATGTTCTTCATTTTTTACTGTGGATTTGAGTTACCAACTAGAGTCATTGACAAATACATTGTATTTCTATATGTTATATGCCTGTATTAGTCCATTTGTGTTGCTGTAAGAGAAATACCTGAGACAGGGTAATTTATAAAGAACAGAGGTTTATTTGGCTTACCATTCTGGGACAGCTGGATCTGGCATGGGCCTCAGACTTTTTCTACTCATGGCAGAAAGCAGCAGGCAGCCGGCAGGTACAAGCAGATCACATGGGTATACATTCCCATTCCAAAAGGGAAGAATAGGCCAAAAGAAAGGAGAAACAGGCCCCAAACAAGTCCGAAACCCAGCAGGGCAGACATTATGTCTTAAAGCTCCAAAATAATTTTCTTTGACTCCAGCTCCTGCATCCTGAGCACAGTGGGGCATCTGGGCCCCCAAAGTATCAGGCAGCCTTGCTCCCACAGCTTTACCAGCTGCTGCGCTGTTGCCTGTGGCTTTTCCAGGCTGGGGTTGCACGTTGCCAGTGGCCTTACAGATTTGGGGTCCTGGAAGCAGCCCCGCTGCCTTGGTTCTACTAGACATTTCTCTCGTGGGGGCTCTCTGTGGGGGCTACAACCCCACTTTCCGGCTCAGCATTGTTCTAGTAGATGGCCTCTTCAGGGGCTCCACCCCTGTGGCAGGTCTCTGCCTAGGCCCTCAGGCTTTTCCATATGTCCTCTGATCTGGGTGGAGGCTGCCAAACCTCCACTGCTCTCATATCCTGCCAGCCTGCAGACTTAACACGACCTGGACGCCACCAAGGTTTCAGGCTTCTAGTCTCCAGAGCTGCTGCACAAACCACACTTGGGGCCTCTTGAGGCACGGCTGCTCCAGCCAGAGCAGCTGGGATGCAGGGAGCACGTTCCTGAGGCAATGGTGCCCCAGGTCTATCTTCCAGGACAACTTGGTCTTTCTAGGCCTCAGAGCCTGGGATGGGAGGAGCACCCTTCCAGACTTCTGAAATGCCTTCAGGGCTTTTCTCCCCATTGTCTTGTCTATTAGCATCTAGCTGCCTCACTCCAAGCTAATGTCTTTAGTAACTAGTTTATCTGCTTCACCCTTGCATTTTTCTTTTTTTTTTTTTATCGTTTAAATTTTTATTTTGTCAATGTACAATGTGGTTGATTATTATGGTCCATCACCAAAACCTCCCTCCCTCCTCCCTCTCCCCCCTCCCACCCAAGAATGTCCTTTCCGTTTGCTTGTTGTAACAACTTCAACAAATTGTAGTTGTTATATCTTCTCCCCCCCCCCGTGTTTGTGTGTGTGTGTGTGAGTGAATTAATTTATTTATTTTTAGCTCCCACCAATAAGTGAGAACATGTGGTATTTCTTTTTCTCTGCCTGACTC
>NW_007731575.1:37723-49276 GCF_000696425.1 Galeopterus variegatus
TGGGTCATATGGTAGATCTATCTGTAACTGTTTGAGGAAACTCCATACCGTTTTAGATAGAGGCTGCACCATTTTGCAGTCCTACCAACAATGTATGAGAGTTCCTTTTTCTCTGCAACTTCGCCAGCATTTATCGTTCAGAGTCTTTTGGATTTTAGCCATCCTAACTGGGGTGAGATGCTATCTCAGTGTAGTTTTGATTTGCATTTCCCAGATCCTGAGTGATGTTGAGCATTTTTTCATATGACTGTTGGCCATTTGTATATCTTCCTTAGAGAAATGCCTACTTAGCTCTTTTGCCCATTTTTTAATTGGGTTGCTTTTTTTTTTCTTGTAAAGTTGTTTGAGTTCCTTGTATATTTCTCCTGCTCTCCGCTTCTCTACCATATGGCCAGGCTGCAAATTCTTTAAGCTCTGCTTTTCTTTTAAATTGTGGGTTCACCTTAAGCCTCTTCTGCCATAACTCAGTGCAGGCTGTTGCAAGTAGCCATGCAGGTTCCTTAATGCCTTGCGTCTTGGCAATTTCTTCCACCAAACATTCTGGCTCACAACTCTCAAGTCCCACCTTCCACAAAGTCCAAGGGCATGGACACGATGCAGCAAAGTTCCTTGCTATGGTGTGGCAAGGGTGATCTTTTGTCCAATTTGCAATAAGATCCTCATTTCTGTCTGAGACCTTGTCATCAGCAGTCTTTACTGTCCACATATCTATCTGCTTTCTGGTCACAAAGATTTAACCATTTAACTCTAAAATGTTCCAAACATTCCCTCATCCTTCTGTCTTCTTCTAAGTCCTCCAGACTCCACCAACCTTTGCCTATTACCCAGTTCCACAGCTGCTCCCACATTTTCAGGTATCTGTATAGAAACACCCCACTTCTCAGTACCGATTTTCTGTAGTCCATTTTGTGCTGCTATCACAAAATACCTGAAATTGGGTAATTTGTAAAAACAGAGGTTTATTTGGCTTACGATTCTGGGACAGCTGCATCTGGCATGGGCCTCAGGCTGCTTCTACTCATGGTAGAAAGTGGAAGGCAGCTGGCAGGTACAAGCAGATCACATGACAAGAGGAAGCAAGAGAGAAAGAGAGAGAGAGGACGTGCCAGGGTCTTTTAAACAACCAGCTCTTGCAGGAACTAATAGAGAGAGAACTCACTCACTATCCTGCCTGCCCCAGGGAGAGCATTAATCCATTCATGAGGAATTGGCCCCCATGACTCAAATAGCGTCCAGCACTGCCACATTGGGGATCAGATTTCCACATGAGTTTGGCAGGGAGAACACATCCAAACTCTATCAATGCCCAACAATGCACAATATACATATTGTTTTATATGATTGCTTTTTAAATCTTTTAAAAGATTAAAGAAGCAGAAATTTTGATTTATACTGTCTTTTCTAATTGCATAATTATCTTGTGCTGTTTTTTTTTCATATGGATTCTGATTACCATCTGGGGCCACTTGTGTTCAAGACTGAGGAACTTACTTTAGTATTTCTTGTTAGGCAAATCTGCTATTAACAAATTCTCTTAGTTTTTGTTTATCAGGAATATCTTTATTTCATATTCATTTTTAAAAGATAGCCTTTCTGGATATATGATTCTTGGTTGACAGCTTTATTGTTCTTTGAGCACTTTGAATATGTTTTACCACTGACTTCTAGCCTACATTATCTTTGGTTGAGAACTCAGCTTTTAATGTCATTTTGGTTCCCTTATAAGTGATGATTCATTTTTCTCTTGCTGTCTTTCAAAGTTTTGTCCTTTTATGTGGCTTTAAGGATCTTTACTATGATATGTCTGTAGATCTCCTTGTCCTTATTCTACTTGGAATTCATTGAGCTTCCTAGATGTGTAGTTTAATGTGTTTCAATTTATTTGTGGAGGCTGGGCCATTATTTCTTTGAATGTTTTTTTCTGCTGCCTTGCAAAAACAACTGTCGTTCCAGGGTGACTGTTTATCCAAGGATTTGCCCCAGGAGGAGCAATATCAGATTAACATTGCTTAGCGATGCTTAACATTGCAGAATGGGCTAGACTTTACTAAAATTATCCAGCTATTTACTTAACAAATAAACAAGAAGATAACAATAAAATCCACTGGGGTGAGGGGAGGAGAATGACACAGAGTTGCTACAATATATTATATTAGATGTCTAGTTTCCCACAAAAAAATTATGGTACATGCATGTGGACAGGAAAGTATGACCTTGGGGGAAAAAAAGCAGGCAACAGAATCTGCTTATGAGAGTGACTAGATATCAGATTTGACAAACAAAGACTTAAAAGTAACCATTATAAATATGTTCTAGGAACTAAAGAAAACCATGATGAGAGAAGTAAAGGAAGTTATGATGACAATATCCATCAAATAAAGAATATCAATAAAGAGACAGAAATTATGAAAAAGAATGAGATGGAAGATTCTGGAGTTGAAAAGTACAATAACTAAAATGGTATAATCTTCGCTAGAGTGGTTCAACAGTAGATTTGAGCTGTCAGGAGAATTAGTGAACTTGAAGACAGATCAATAAAGATTATTCTATCATTTTGCGGAGAAAGAGGAAAAAAATGAAGAAAAATGAATGTAGCCTCAGAGAAAAGTGGGTCATTATTAAGTGTACCAACATGCATGTAATGGGAGTCCCAGAAGATATCTCTCTGAATGGGAGCTGGGGAGAGAGGGTGTCCTGGGTTCTTGGCTACACCAGTCTGGAGTGGAGCTGGGAGGGAGAATAAAGGGAGCAGTTGGAATTTAAATACTTCAGATTCTCACTGTCTTACCAAATTTTACTAGATTTCTTGAATCAATGTTTCTTAATTTCATTAAAAATGCCCTCAGGACCATTTTGAGAGAAAATAAATGTTTGATATTTTTGTTTTTAATAATTTTCACCAGTTCACTGTGAGGTGGTTCTATAGAGCTCCTTACAGTATCATGCTGGAAGTCTGTCTCCCTCCCTACATTTAGGTTATAAATCATTATTTTGTACATAAGGCTTTGCTACTCTCTGCTCTTCCATATTTCAATTTGTTTCCTCTTTTCCCTCACAGCAGCTTTCCTTTGATTTATGACCTCCAGTCTTATTTGACCTGTTCTACATTAACTCATCTCACTCTTAGCTTTGAAATTCAAACAAAATAGTGAGTTTACATAGCATTTTATTTGAAATTCATCATTTACTTCTTAATATTAAAAAAGAAATATATGAGTTTTTTCTCCATGAAAAAAATTATAATAAGATCTTAGTCTACTTTCTCTCTTGATATAATGTTCTGAAATTTAAATTTTCCTTCAGATTAACGTCAAACTACCTTCCTAATGTCATTTTAATAATGCTAATATTTAAAAATCATCCTACATTTAGATATCACTTCAGTAATTTACAGCACAAATTTCATTACAGACTAGTAAACTTGGCCAGAGATAAGGAAGGACAAGAAGGGGCATGGAAAAGAGGATGCAAGCCACAGTGGCTGTCAATGAAGAGAGGGGTGGTTGGACACAGAGGAAGAGTGAGTGGAAGAAGCTTTACCTGGGTGTTCTTAGATTGACAGTTAGAAGTACACTTTGACAGTTCTTTGGATTTATTTTAAGAGAATCCACTTCTAGACTTCAGCTAAGACAAACATAAAGACTGCTTTTGCTGGTTGCCAACCCACTTCTATTTCCATTTTAATTTGAATGTCTCATCTGAAATTATTCTAGTATACAGTTTCATTACTCCTTTTGCCTCCCTTCATTTGGCACTCAATGGCAGTGTTTCCCAGTTTTATTTTTTTCTAATTTATTTATTTTTTTAATTGAGACATATTGACTATACATTTTTATAGAGTACAGTGTTATATTTTAATACATTTATAAAAAATGTAATGATCAAATCAGGGTGGTTAGCAAATTCATCGTTGCAAAAATTTATCATTTCTTTTTGATGAAAACATCTTCTAGCCATTCGAGAACGTACAGTAAATTACTGTTAGCTATAAATGCCTAGCACTACTACATACCACTAGAACTTCTTTTTCCTATGTAGTTGTAATTCAGTGTCCATTAACTAACCTCTTGCTGTCCTCTCCCCCTCTCCTTCCCAGCCTCTAATAATCACAGTTCTGCTATCTACTTCTAAAACTTCAACTTTTTTTTTTTTTTTAGCTCCCACAAATCAGTGAGAAAATGCAGTATTTATCTTTCTGTGTCTGACTTATTTTACTTAACATAATGACTTCCAGGCTGATCTATGTTGCTGCTAATGACCAGATTTCATTCTTGTTTCTGGCTGAGTAGTATTCCATTGTGTATATATGCCAAAACTTTACCAAGATTACATCATATTTTAACTCTAATCTGAGTAAATCTGGTATCAAAATAGATGCAGAAGTAATTTAGCACATTGATTACATCATAAAATTGATTCACCCACTTTTCATAGATTAGAGGATAATAACCTTGAATTGAGCACAAAAAGATGTTCTCCTCATTTTTTTTTTTTTTTTTTAAATAAAGACTCTTAGACTCCAGGTGAAATAGTAGTAATTGAGGAGGAAGTAGATATTAAGAAATATTAAAAGGCCATGTGTAGAAAAAATCAGCCTAAATTCTGGAAAAACCTTTGATGAGCCAAACTATTATGCTTCCCATCTTTCTTATGGCCAGGATATCCATTACCAAAGCTTGATGTGAACTTTACATTGGAGCAAAGAGAAGAGCCGTGGGTGAAGGAATTACAGGATTCCAAAGAAATGAAACAATTACTTGATTCCAAGATAGGTAAGTAATTGTTCATTGATATACTAGAGAAGAAAGAAAAGAAAAATTCAACCTTAATCAGGGTAAAGAGTTTGGAATTCTATTTAGGAATTTCTATATTCTCAGTAGTGGTTTAATATAACTCTTCATTTTCCCTTTCTTTTCTCCATGGAACATGGTGACATCTGCAATTTCTATTTCTTTTCTCAGGTTTTGAAATTGGGATAGAAAATGCAGAAGATACTTCAAAACAGAAAAAAATGGAGGATATGTATCCATTTTCTGTAACTTTAGAGGGGAATCCTCTCCACAGTCCCATTTTGCAAAAAGACTATGTACAATTAGAAAATCAATGGGACCCCCCCCCAGCAGATTTACAGAAAGATTTAACAAAACTTGTAGATCACCAGAACCCCACTGTAGGAGAGGTACCTGAGAGCTCCAACTTGGAAGAACCTCTCAACCCTAGACTTCATAAGAAAAAGAGTCCAGGAGAGAAGCCTCACCGATGTCCTCAGTGTGGAAAATGTTTTGCTCGGAAGTCACAACTTACTGGGCACCAGAGAATTCACTCAGGAGAGGAACCTCACAAATGCCCTGAATGTGGGAAAAGATTCCTTCGTAGTTCAGACCTTTATAGACACCAACGACTTCATACAGGGGAGAGACCCTATGAATGCACTGTATGTAAAAAGCGGTTCACTCGGCGGTCACACCTTATAGGGCATCAGAGAACCCATTCTGAAGAAGAAACATATAAATGCCTTGAGTGTGGGAAAAGTTTTTGTCATGGTTCAAGTCTTAAAAGACATCTGAAAACTCATACAGGTGAAAAACCTCATAGATGTCATAATTGTGGGAAAAGTTTCAGTCGACTGACAGCTCTTACTTTACACCAGAGAACGCATACTGAGGAGAGACCTTTTAAATGTAATTACTGTGGGAAAAGCTTTAGACAGAGACCAAGCCTTGTTATTCATTTAAGAATCCATACAGGGGAGAAGCCATACAAGTGTACTCATTGTTCTAAAAGCTTCAGGCAGAGAGCAGGCCTTATTATGCACCAAGTCACTCACTTTAGAGGACTTCTTTAAGAATTGTTAAGGGAGGGCCGGCCCGTGGCTCACTCGGGAGAGTGCGGTGGGGATAACACCAAGGCCCCGGGTTCGGATCCCATATAGGGATGGCCGGTTCGCTCACTGCCTGAGCGTGGTGCTGACAACACCAAGTCAAGGGTTAAGATCCCCTTACCGGTCATCTTTAAAAAAAAAAAAAAGAATTGTTAAGGGAGGGCCGGCCCGTGGCTCACTCGGGAGAGTGCGGTGGGGATAACACCAAGGCCCCGGGTTCGGATCCCATATAGGGATGGCCGGTTCGCTCACTGCCTGAGCGTGGTGCTGACAACACCAAGTCAAGGGTTAAGATCCCCTTACCGGTCATCTTTAAAAAAAAAAAAAAGAATTGTTAAGGGAGGGCCGGCCCGTGGCTCACTCGGGAGAGTGCGGTGGGGATAACACCAAGGCCCCGGGTTCGGATCCCATATAGGGATGGCCGGTTCGCTCACTGCCTGAGCGTGGTGCTGACAACACCAAGTCAAGGGTTAAGATCCCCTTACCGGTCATCTTTTTAAAAAAAAAAAAAAAGAATTGTTAAGGGAAACAAATCCTATAGCAATTGACACTAAGTCAAAAACAAACAAACAAACAAAAAAAACAAACTTAACCTGCAGCAGCTTGTTTGTCTTGGAAGCTTTCGTTTGAGCTTATAAGAATAGCTCTTTTTTTTTTTTTTTAAACCCACCTTCCAAGACCTATGAGTTCTAGAGTATTCACGTACTCTTGCAACTTTCCTAGATTTGATTTATTCTGTCTCCACAACTCTTATTTTTTATTACAATGAAAAATTTTGTGTTTCAAGGCAATTGTATCATAGGTGTAAGCATAAAGCATATAAACAATGACAATTCTTTAGGAGTATGGTCAATATAACCAATAACCATGTCTATCTGACATGTCTATAGCAGTACCATAATTATGCTGCTGTTATTATTAGAGGTGATTATATTAGTTCAAAGCTTCAGATGTGCCCCACATGGCAAATAGAGAGATGATGAATTTTGTCAAACAAAAATGTGTTGGGAACACAAAGGAGGAGAGGGTGTCATTTGCCTGGTAAGAACTGGGTTATTTCCTTTGAAATTTTCTATGTTTAAGGAAATTAAAGTTTTAACCTTTATTTTTAATTTTTTCAAAGTTTGCTAGTCTGCTTAGCATAGTATTAATTTGGTAATTTATTTTGTTCACAGGATAAGTAAGCTCTATGTCTGGAAGAATCCACTTGACAGTTGAAGTTGTACAAGTGGAATCTAATTTAATTTAGATTGACTGAAGAACCAGTGTCCATTGCTTTTTATTCAATCATGTGTCTTGGTGCTTTTTAAATTCTACCCATTCTTTAATTCAGTGTCTCTCTAAGTATGTCATAGAACACTTAGTTCTGCAAGATATTCTATAAATAGATTTGGGAATTGCTTCCTGCTGTTTCCCCCTCCTAGATTCATAGTGCACATCAGCTTATGAGAATCTCTGAGAGGTTCTCTAGTAAAGAGGGAAAAAACACCTCTTTTGGTTCAATGTTTTCCAAATTTACTTGACTCCAGACCCTTTTTCATGTACACCTAGTAATAACTGACACAAACTAGTATTCTGCAAATACCTCTTGAAACACACTGCCTTAAACAAATATTTCTATAGCTGTCAGTGTAGTCCTGTTGTTGCCAAGCCTAGTTATTTCCAGTTGTTTCAAAGGTATTATGAAAAAAAAATTGAACATATATGTCTTTTGTGTAATACGCACATTCACACATACATTTTAAGGAAATGAGAGTCACTAATTCATGTAATTTATAAGTTGCCCAGTGATTCTCAACCTCTTCGAATTTTACTTATAATCTCTCTCTCTCTCTCTCTCTCTCACACACACACACACACACACACACACATACACACACACACACACACACGTTGCTACTTATTATATATTTTCATATAACCATGGTAACAACTCAAATTCCTATAGCAAGGGAAGGACTCTCATTGTCAGTTAAAACTGTTAAAACATGAAAATATTCATTAAGCCTAGTTCCTTGTTATAAATACAAGAAATAGGACATTCAAGCATTTTCCCTTATGAAGATATCCAGTCATCCTTTTCTTAAACTAGAATTAGAGAAAGTATATCTCTTATTCCATTGAAGTTCTTGGACATGATATATAAGTATTTTGGTGATATCTACTATGTGCCTAACTAGTCCTGTTCTAGGCTTAAGGGAAGCTATTAAAGAAATAGAATTGAAGGGTCAGACTCATAAAAAGTTTATGATATCTTTAGTTAAACAAGAGTTGGGAAACAAATGGAAAACAATGCAAGAGAGTTTGTAATGAAGTGCCAAATCATATCAAGTGCTAGAGCCAGGATGGGTCTTTAATTCTTGTCATCCAGGTCCCTGTATGATGCTGCTTTAGGTCTGGGGTTAAAAGTGAGATCCCAGTAGCAATAAACATGTAACATGGGAGGAGTCTGAATGTAGAGATGAAAAATACCGAATGTAATGGCTTCTCTTTTCTCTCTTGTGGAATTGCATTCAAACCAGAACAGTGCCTTAGAATGGATGTGCCCAACTGCTCTGTATTTATGCAGTATTTTAATAAAGTGGACATGTATATGCTCTTACTGCTTCAATTGCATTAATTGTTTCTACAAATTACAGGTGGTTACCTGAACAGTGGCAGCAAGCGCTGCAATTGTCTCCTGTCCCTGTCTCAAATCACTTTATTTTTTACTTCTATCCTATTTGGGCCACTGTCATTTTGTTCTTTTTTTTTTGAAACACGATTGATTATACATGTTTTTGGTGTACAAAATTGAATATAAATACCTGTGTACAATATGTGATGGTCAAATCAGGATGATTAGTATAGTCATCATTACAAAACATAATCACTCCTTGTGCCCCTTAACCAATTTTGCCCTAACACCCCTCCCCCACCTCTAATAATCACAGTTCTGTTCTCTCCTTTTGAAAGTTCAATGTGTTATTATGTTGTTGTTTCTTGCTTGCTTCCTTATTTATTTATTTATTTATTTATTTATTTATTTATACACCTATTTATCTATTTATTTATTTTTAGCTCCCACTTATGAGTGAAGACGTGGTATTTCTCTTTCTGTGTCTGGCTTATTTTGCTTAACATAATTTTCTCCAAGCTCATCCATGTTGTTGTGAATGACAAAAATTCATTCCTTTTTATGGTTGAGTAGTATTCCGTTGTGTATATATACCACATTTTCATTATCCAGTCATCTATCAATGGTCATTTACATTGGTTCCATATCTTGGCTATTGTAAATGGAACTGAAATAAACATGGCAGTTGAGGTATCCCTTTGACATGATGATTTCCATTCATTTGTGTATATACTCAGTAGTGGGATTGCTGTGTTGTATGACAGTTCTATCCATAGTTGATTAAGAAACCTCCATCCTGTTTTCCTTAGTAGCTTCACTAATTTACAGTCCCACCAACGGTGTGGAAAGGTTCTCCTTTCTCTGCATCCTTTCCAGCTTTCGTTATTCTCTTGCATGTCATTACCAGAAGACTGTTGTTTTGATTTGCATGTATAGATGACATGATCCCAGTTTGCAAATGGAATCACTTTTCTCTCTGCAACCATGGCACTGTGATTCTACATCATTTTTAGCATTTAATACAGTACATTTTTGCAAGTAGAGTTAGTTGCACTAATAATATGAGCTGTATCCTCCCCCTCATCTATATTATAAATACACATGACTAAATTTTTACAGGGTAGAGAAAATCTAGTCTTCATATCTTTGTTACAGTGCCCTGTTTATAATAACCATTAATAAATATTTGTGACATCTAATCAAGAAACATGTGAAGTAGTTCTTGGAAATATATAACATAGTTAGAACATTGCATGGGTATGTCTAATTATACTCCTTAGCATTTAAAAAAACTAAGGGCAAAATATAGTACCCCCTCTTAATTATATTATGAAGGGCAGAAAACAGTACCCACCTCATATGCACCGTGAAGACTAAATGAGATATATTTTGTTTGGGTCCTTATACAGTGTAAGCTTTTAATAAATATCCAGCACTTTGTATTTTTATTCTTTGTTGTTTAATGAAAAAAGGATTTAAGGCTATGGATTTTCTTTTATTTATAGTTTTGGTCACATTCCATAATTTTAATATATAATGTTCTTATTAATGATTTCAAAATTATTTGTTATTGTAGTTTTCATTATAATTCCTCTTTGACCCCAGACCTGTACAAGGTTGCAATTTCCCTCTTAATTTTTGGTTTTACTACATTGTAATTAGAAAATAAGTTTTATTCCATTTCTGCTTTTAAAGCTCATTTAGTTCTTTTTTTTTTTTTTTTAAGATTTATGTTTGATAAAATTTAGTGTATCCTAAAGATCCTGGAAAATAAGGGTTGTATTTGTACGGCTGAAATTTATTTAGAGTGCAGTCTTAGATCTCTCAATTACTTTAATATCTTAAAGAGTAATCCTGGTGTTTGTGAAAAGGCAGCGATATAGAAATTGAGTTGCTTCCCATTCTGCTTCCCTGCATTTTGTGCTCGTCTTTCCCTTGGTAAGAGGTTTCTGGTTTTTTTAAAAAAAACTGTTCTATGGCAATTGCTAATAGCTGCCTGGGTATTGAGGCTGGCAGTAAAATCAGTAGGCTAAAGGACCTAGGTGAGACCTAGCCTCTTCAAACCAGGCATAGAAGGCTTTCCCTAAAGATTCAATAGTTGTTTCTCCTGAAAGCAGAGAGAACCTGCAGGAGGCACTTTGAAGTTTTTGCAATTGTGACCCTTCTGAATCAGCAGAGCTTGTTTCATGGTGTGCTAAGGATGTTGTCTAGGCTAAAATCCAGGAAAATAGGGAATATACAGGGGAATCAACCAAGGGACTCATAATTAAGTGGGGGAAGAGAGTTATACTTTGCTGTCTTGCCCCTGGAGTCACCATGACATTACCAAGAAAAAAAAAAAACTTAGGGAGGATGGTGGACATGTTTCTCCCACAGAAGACCAGAAAAGGCCCTTCACTACCAGCACTGCACTCGCCAGTGACATGGTCAGGAACCAGGAACATCACCCGCCTTCCCACTGTGAATTTCACACCATCCCACACTGCTGTTGTCTGCAGTTCAGCTCCAGCCGAGGCTGTTGCCAGAAACTACTAAAATCCATGCTACGGTCCTGACAAGGCCAGATGTGCACAGGATCCCGGCCCACACTGCTACACCAGTCATACTGGCCATGTGTGGATCCCCTGCCGCAGCCATCCACAGTGCAGCAGACTTTGCTAGCAGCTGTCTATACCCCCATACCAGCCAGATCAACCATGCACAGGACCCCCGCCCAAGCAGCCTCAACAGTCAGCTCAGCTTTCTGTGGATCCCCCTGCCATAGTTGGATGTAGTGCAGCTGCTACTGACATAGCCATAGCACCAGCAGGACCATCTGTGGCAGACCTCAGCACTGCGGATCCCACTGTGAATTAACCTTGCAGCTGCCAAAGCCCCAGAGTGAGTGAGTGAGGTAGATGCAATCCCCAGAGCCACTGCTTCCATAGCAAATTAACCCTGCATCTGCCAGGGTCACTGAGGGAGTGAGTGGGGAAGTGGAAGACCCCAGTGCCACTGCCCCAGCAGTGAATTGACCCTGCAGCCACCAGGGACACTGCAGACTGGGGGGGGGGGG
>NW_007731575.1:49535-156504 GCF_000696425.1 Galeopterus variegatus
GGGGGGGGGGGGGGGGTTGGGCAGTTGCAGCCATTGCTGCTACTGTTGTCATCTCGAGGTAACTCTGCTGCCACCTAGGACAGCACTAAGGACACTGCAGATGAGAGTGAGGCAGTTCCAACAACTGGCAGCACTGCTGCCCCCACGAGGTAACCCCTCTACTGCTGCGGACACTGCAGAGGCATCAGAGGCTGTTGTAATTAACAGTACCACTGCTATCCCACAAGGTAATCCTGCTTCCCCTATTTCTACTGCAGATCTTGCAGATGGGAGGGAGGCAGGTGGAGCCTCTGGCACCACTGCTGCCCCCACAGGGTAACCAGGCTGTCACTGCAGACACAACAAACTCAAGTGAGGCAGTTGCAGCTGCCAGTGCTGTTGCCATCCTCACAAGGTAACCCCTTTACTGCTTTGGACACTGTAGAGGCAAGGGAGGCAATTACAAACTCTGGTGCAGCTGCTGCCTCTGCAAGTTAATCCAGATGCTGCTGCAGTCACTGTGGCTCCACAGGCAGCTGTGGAGGTCACTACAGCGAGGCGGGCAGCTAGTGCAACCATCACTATTGCAGTCAGTGCCACCACCAGCACTGTCAGATAACCACCATCGTTGTGCAATCAGCCTGGCACCACTGGAGCTACTGCTGCCATGCAGGCAACCCACTAAACCCAATGCCATGACCACCGCTACAACAAGGGTGGCCTACTACCACAGCAGCAGCCATAGCAGCCACTACAGCTGTGCAGGTTTACAGCCAACCACTCATCTGAATTGACACAAAAAGGGCAACCAGCAGAGTCCAGAGAAAGAGAATAATAAAGAAGGAACTGCTCTTCCAGATGACTATCAATGTACAGATACTAAAAATATGAAAAAATGAAATGTGAGTCCATCAAAGGAATATAATGACTCTCAAGAGCTGGACCCCACAGAACAGGAAATACTTAAAATGACTGAGAAGGAATGCCATGTGAAAATCTTTAGAACACTCAATGGGATACAAGAAGATGCAGTGAGATGGCACAGTGAACTGAGTAAAACTATCCAGGAAATGAAGAAGGAAATCTACAAAGAGGTTAATACTTTAAAAAAGAATGTAGCAGGACTCATGGAAATGAAGGAGTCATTCAATTAAATAAAAAAATACAACTGAAAGCTTAAGCAACAGGATAGAGCAAGCAGAAGAAAGAATTTCTGATCTTGAATACAATGTCTTTGAAATAACTCAGGCAGACAAAAAAAAAAGAAAAAAAAGATTTTTTAAAAAATGAAGATAATCTAAGAGAGATAGCAGATAATCTTAAGCATAAAAACATCCGAATCAGGAGTATTCTGGATGGGGAGGAGAAAGGAAAAGGCATTGAAAATATTTCAATGAAATAATAGCAGAAAACTTCCCAGTTAAAAGGACAAACATGGACCTTCAGATTCAAGAGGCTCAAAGATCCCCAAGCAATTTCAATCCAAAAGGGTCCTTGCCAAGACAATTTGTAGTCAAACCGTTCAAAGTCAAAGACAGAGAGAGTCCTAAAAACAGCAAAAGAAAAGCATCAAGTCGCATATAAAAGAGTCCCCATTAGACTAACAGCAGACTTCTGAACAGAAACTCTACAAGACAGAAGAGAATGGGATGATATATGCAAAATACTACAAGAAAAAAAAAAAAAAACTGCCAGCCAAGAGTACTATACCTAGTGAAACTAACATTCAGAAATAAGGAAGAAATTGTGTATTTCCCAGACAAACAAAAACTACAAGAATTCACCACCACATGACCAGCCCTACAAGAAATCCTCAAGGGAGTCCTGCATCCGGAATCCAAAAAAACAATAATCACTTCCATGAATGCACAAGAAAGAATGAAACCCACAAATAGAACAAATTTGCAAATGAGAAGCAGAAAAGGAATTGTATCTTACCACTTCAAAAAACCAAACACACCAAAGACAAACAATAAAAAAGGAAGAAAGAAACATGAGATGTTCAAAACATCCAAATGGAAATCAATAAAATGTCAGAAGTAACACAGAGCTTTTCCGTAACAACCCTAAATGTAAATGGATTAAATTTTCCACTCAAAAGACACAGATTGGCTAATTGAATTAAAAAGCTGGACTCTGCTATATACTGTTTACAAGAAACACACCTCACCTGTAAAGACACACAGAGACTAAGAGTGAAGGGATGGAAAAAGATATACCACACAAATGGAAATCAAAAATGAGCAGGAGCTCATAAAATAGCTTCTCTCTCTTTTGTGACTTTCTCCACCGCCAATGTTCATAAACTTATAAGCTCATGGAAATTAATAGCTGAAGCTACTTTTTTAATGTTTAAATCCAAATTATAATTTTATTTATTTTTATTTTTGTATTGATTATGAATATTCATGAGATACAAAGCTGATTGTCACCCCTCATGCCCGTGATGTGGGGACCAGATTCACACTGGCTGTATTCCCATTACCACAAATTGCATTTGTTGGAATCAGATTCTGTTCTAGTGTTGTCAATCTTGACACTAAATATGCCAAAATTATTTAGGGGAACATTATTCTCCCAGTATTTACAACTCAGAATGATGTATGCCAAGAAACCTCTTGGTATATCTACTTTTTGAAGATATATTGGGCCAAGATTTGAAAACTCAGGAAATTTAGACACGTGTTTGGGTATATATTCTTAAATAAACCAAATGTTTCCTTGTTTCAAAAAAAATGAGCAGGAATAACTACTCTTGTATTGGATAAAGTAAACTTTAAAACAAAAACTATAAGAAGAGACACAGAAGGCCACTAGGTAAAGATAAAGGGATCTATTCAGCAAAGAAGATGTAACAATCATAAATATATATGCATCCAACATTGTATCACTCAAATATGTAAAGCAAACACTATTGGGCTTACAGAAAGATATAGGCCCCAATGCTATAATAGTAGGGGAATTAAACACCCCTGTCTCAACACTGGACAGATCATCTAGGTAACAAGTCAATAGAGAAACACAGGATTTAAACCACACTTTAGACCAATTGGACTTGGCAGATACCTACAGAACATTTCATCCAACAACTTCTGAATATACATACCTCTCACCAGTTCATGAAACATTCTCCAGGGTAGACCACATGCTAGGTCACAAATCAAGCCTCAACAAATTTTTAAAAAATGAAATCATTTAAAGTATCTTTTCAGATCACAATGGATTAAAACTAGAAATCAACAATAAGCGAAACTCTGGAAAGGATACAAACACATTGAAATTAAACAACATGCTTCTGAATGACATATTGGTCTAAGAAGAAATTAAACAGGAAATCAAAAAATTTCTCAAAGCTAATGAAATTAATGAAGCATAATAACAAAACATGTGGGATGCTGCAAAAGCAGTTCTAAGAGGGAAATTTATTGCCTTAAATGTTTACATCAAAGAATAGAAAGTTTTCAAATTAACAACCTAACACTGCACCTCAAAAAATTAGAAAAACAATAACAATCCAATCCCAAATGTAGTAGACAGAAAGAATTAAGATCAGAACAGAACTAAATGAAGTAGAAACCCAAGAAACAATACAAAGGATCAGTCAAAAAAAGTTCGTTTTTTGAGAAAATAAATAGAATAGACAAACCATTAGCCAGAATAACTAAAAAAAGAAGACACAAATAACAAAAATTAGAAATGAAAAAGGAGACATAACAACCAATACCACAGAAATACAGAGAATCATTAGGGACTATTATGAACAACTATATGCCAACAAATTTGAAAGCCTAGAGGAAATGGATAAATTTCTGGACACAAACTACCCATGACTACACCAGGAAGAAATAGCAAACTTGAACAGGCCAATAACAAACAAAGAGATTAAAGCAGTAATCAGAAGTCTACCAACAAAGAAAAGCCAAGGACCAGGTGGCTTTACTGCTGAATTCTACTAAATATTTAAAGAAGAATTAATACCAACACTTTTTAAACTATTCCAAAAAATTGAAACAGAGGCCATTCTCCCCAACTCATTCTATGAGGCCAGTATCAACCTGAAACCAAAGCCAGACAGAGATTCAACAAAAAAATGAAAACTACAGGCCAATATCCTTAATGAACATAGATGCAAAAATCCTCAACAAAACATTAGCAAACAGAATATAGCAACAAATCAAAAAAATTATACACCACAATCAAGTGGGATTCATCCCAGGGATGCACGGATGGTTCAATATATGCAAATCAATAAATGTGATACACCACATCAATAAAATCATGGATAAAAAACCATATGATTATCTCAATAGATGCGGAAAAAGCATTTGACAAAAGTAAGCATTGCTTCATGGTAAAGACACTCAGCAAATTAGGTATAGAAGGAAAGTATCTCAACACAATAAAAGCCATATATGACAGAACCTCTGCCAATATTCTGAATGGGGAAAAGTTGAAAGATTTTCCTTTGAGAACACGAATGAGAAAAGGATGCCTACTCTCACCACTCCTATTCAACTTAGTACTGGAAGTACTAGCCAGAACAATCAGGCAAGACAAAGAAATAAAGGGCATCCAGGCTGAAAAAAATGAAGTCAAATTGTCCCTGTTTGCTGGTGACATGATCCTATATATAGTACAGCCCAAAATCTCTACAAAAAAAAAAAACCCTCTTAGAGTTGATCAACAACTTTAGTAAAGTTGCAGGATACAAAGTCAATGGGCAAAAATCGGTAGCATTTTTATATGCCAACAACAAACTAGCAGAAAAAGAAATCAAGGACACAAGCCCGTTTACAGTAGTCACACAATAAAATAAAATACCTAGAAATCAACTTAACCAAGGAGGTGAAAGATCTCTACAAAGAAAACTAGAAATCACTGTTGAAAGAAATTAAAGAGGACACAAAAAGGTGGAAAGACGTTCCTTTCTCCTGGATTGGAAGAATTAACGTTGCAAAAATGTCCATACTTCCCAAAGCAATCTACAGATTCAATGGGATCCCCAACAAAATACCAATGACATTCTTCACAGAAATAGAAAAAACAATCCTAACATTCATATGGAGCAATGAAAGATCCCGAATAGCTAAAACAATCATGAGGAAAAAAAAAAAAAAAAAGAGCTGGAAGCGTAACACTACCTTACTTCAAACTCTACAACAAAGCTATAGTTACCAAAAAACATGGTACTGGCATAAAAACAGACAGTTGGACAAATGGAACAGAATAGAGAACTCAGAAATCAACCCACAAACCTATAGCCAAGTGATCCTTCACAAGTCAACAAGAACATACATTGGGGAAAAGACTGCCTCTTCAATAAATGGTGCTGGGAAAACTGGAAATCCATTGTGAAGAAGTATGAAAGTAGACCTGTACCTCTCACCATACACCAAAATCAAGTCAAAATGGATGAAAGACTTAAATATAAGACCTGAATCTATAAAGCTCCTAAAAGAAAATGCAGGGGAAACACTTCAGGAAGTAGGACTGGGCAAAGATTTTATGAATATGACCCCCAAAGCACAGGCAACAAAAGGAAAAATAAACAAATTGGATTATGTCAAACTGCAAAGATTCTAGGAAGCAAAAGAAACAATTAACAGAGCAAAAAGGCAACCTAAAGAGTGGGAGAAAATACTTGCAAGTTATGCATCTGACAAACGATTAATGTCCAGAATATACAAGGAAATCAAACAACTTAACAGTAAAAAAAAACTTATAACCCAATTAAAAAGTGGGCAAAGGAGCTGACTAGGCATTTCTCAAAGGAAGATATACGAATGGCCAATAGACACATGTAAAAATGCTCAGTATCACTCAGCATCAGGGAAATGCAAATCAAAACCATATTAAGATACCACCTCACCCCAGTTATACTCGCTATTATCAAAAAGACAGAATAACAATTGCTGGTGAGGATGAGGAGAGAGGGCAACCCTCCTACACTGTTGGTGGGACTGTAAATTAGTGCAGCCACTATGGAAAATGGTATGGAGATTCTTTAAACAACTTCAGATAGAAGTACCATTCAATTCAGCAATTCCACTGCTGGGTATATACCCAAAGGGATGCAAAGCTTCATGTCAAAGAGATACCTGCATTCTCATGTTTATCGCAGCTCTATTTACAAAAGCAAAGAGTTGGAAACAACCTAAATGTCCATCATCAGATGACTGGATAAGGAAAATGTGGTATATATGCACACTGCAATATTACTCAGCTATAAAAAAGAATGAAATATTGCCATTTGCAGCAACATGGATGAACTTAGAGAAAATCATATTAAGTGAAATAAGCCAGGCACAGAAAGAGAAATACCATATGGTCTCACTCATAAGTGGGAGCTAAAATAATAAACATATAAATAAAAAGAAAGAATGATACAACTTTCACAATAATACATTGGACTTTCAAAAGGAAAACTGAGGTTACTAGAAGCAGGATGGGAGGGAGTAGGGAGGAATGGGCAAAGGACCATGAATAGAAATGATAGTGTATATTATTGAATATAATAATTATTCTGATATGAGCATCACATATTGCACACGAGTATTGATGTTCAACTCTGTACTCCACAGATATGTACGATCAACTTTGTTACAATAAAAAATAAATAAATTTAAATTTAAAAAAAAACAAAGAAAAACAGTCTTGGACATCTTCTGGAAACTGCATTATCATTATTTTTGAAACCGTCTCTCATTTCTAGTCTACTAATGTGGGCTGAATATTCTCATAAATAACCAAAAATCACCCTTACACCTGTGCCCCTGTTCCTTCTTTTCTTGTCCTCTGTAACAGATGTGAAATGGTTTGGGAAGAGAGTTCCTCTCTTAGCCTCTCCTTAGCATTAATAACCAGATTGCTCAGCCCCCAATTTTGGGACTTTAACCACTGGGATTGGGGTGGGAGGTGTTAGATTTCGTTTCTCTCCTGTATAGTGATGTATAGGTTAGTCTGTACCCAATCTTTTCTAGCTCGCGTTGTCAGGCAAGACTTCTCAGAGGCCTAGCAAGGCCTATGTTCGCATTTTTAAAATATAAAGATACTAAAATATTACAATAGCCAAGACATGGAACAAACCTAAATGTCCATCCACGGATGACTGGATAAGGAAAACATGGTACATGTACACCATGAAATACTACTCTGCCATAAAAACAAATGAAATTCTCCCATTCGCAACAACATGGATGAACTTAGAGAAACTTATATTGAGTGAAATAAGCAAAGTACAGAAGGAAAAATACGTCATGTCATCACTCATAAGTGGGAGCTAAGAGAGAAAGAAGGAAGGAAAAAAAGACCATAGTGGTGCATTGGACTTGCAGAGGGATACAAAGTGGGGTGGGGGGAAAGGGAGGGGGAGGGAATTAGGGGATTAATTGGGTGGGGGACATGGGATATAATTGCAATTTGTGGTAACGGGCATGCTGCCAGTATTGATCTGGCCATGACATCTTGGGCACAAGTAGTGAGAGTCAGGTTTGTACCCCATGAATATTCATAACCAGTAAAAATACAAAAAATTACAAACATATTTGCATATTTTAAGTATTTACATTTAATGAACAACTTTATGAACTAATATAAGAAAATGCATGTATGTATGAATTACTGGAGGTGACTTCAAAAGTCTAAAATTTGAGTTCTTTCCTGAAGATCAGGCCATATCTATTGGCCCTATGAGAGGCCTGTTTACCCCTACTTTGAAATATGTTCTGTAGTAACTCTTTAGCCATTTCTTCCCAATTAAGTTCCTTTCCTATGAAGGCAGGAAAGTAGAGAGTGAGAAGTGAAGAATCAGAGGCTCCTCACCTTGGCCTGCAGGAAAACATTGGAGTGGAGGGAAATGCTTGCACTGCCTTATCTCCTGAGAGTGTGTGGTTTATTCTGGGAAGGGTGGATTCCCTCTTCCTGAGATGTTACTTGCAGGGTGCTCCCCCCCCACCCCCCACACACACCAAGGGAAGAAGGAAGAGAAAAGAAAGTCTATGACTCTTATCCCTATTTCTCCATTTTCAAACTGATATATGGTATAATTAGCACTGAGAAGTTCTATGTTTAACAAAGAACTGACCTTGGCAAAGTCTCCAAGTCTTGATTTCTCTACCTGTTGTGGCAGTTTTAAAGCATGCTGCAAATTATTCTCCTGTATTCCCATCAAGAGATGGAATCTATGTCCCCTGTCCTTGAATCTGGAGAGGCTTGAGACTCCTACTAAAGGATTATATCGGAAGTGATGCTGTGTTACTTTTGAGGTGAGGCCATAAAAGAATTTGTAGCTCCCATCTTGTTCATTAGGAGCAATTGCTCTTGGATCCCATGTAAGAAGTCTGACTATTTAAAGACCATCATTATGGAGAGGCCACATGTAGGCTAGTCTGAACTAAGCCTGGCCTTCAGCCATCCCAGCCATCCCATTTTGACTTAGAATTAGATCCTCCAGTTCCAGGGGTTCTGGTAGTATATATTAGAGCCATCCCAGCTGAGGTCCTGCACATCCTGGATAGAGAAGAGCAGTCTCACCTTGTGTCCTGTTCGAATTCCTAATCCACATAATTTCAGAGTATACTAACATGGCTATTGCTTTATGCTGCTGAATTCGGAGTGGTTTGTTACATTAGTGATAGATAGTGTTGATATCTAAAATGAATATAACATCTGGTAGGACTCTGGCAATATGAACAATGGCAAAATAGACACTAATGCCTTTAGAAAATAGAGCATGCCTTCATTTTTAAAAAAATAAGAATAAAAATAAAATCAAGCAAATATAGAGACATTTTGAATTTATTAATTCTGGATTTTAGGGACACAGGTATTTATGTTACTCTGAACATTTTTCTGTATATTTAAAGTATATTATTTTTTAAATGACCCCCAAGGGAAAAGGCATAAATATTGTGGTTTTCCCAGGAAATCTCAACTGGTTAGTCTGTAATAGGACCCCAGGACCTGAATTCAAGTTGCCATGAGAAATCTTGGTCAGGAAGGAGTGGAGAAAATGAAGAAAGTGAAATTTTGGTCATGGGTTCTGCTGTGGCAAGGGGGAAGGACTGGTAAAAGTCTGGGCAGGGCTGGCTTCCTGGGCATGCACACTTTGTACCAACATACACATAATGGGAGTTCCAGGAGAGGAGAGAAAGGAGAAGTAAGAAAAGTTGAAAAAATAATGGCCAAAACCTTCCCAAATTTGATGGGAGCATTAATCTACACATCTGAGAAGCTAAATAAACTCTAAGTAGCATAGACTCAAAGAGATCCACACCTAGGCACATCATAATCAAACTGTCAAATGAGAAAGGCAAAAGGAATCTTGAATATACCAAGAGAGAAGCAACTCAGCATGTATAAAGTATCCTCAATAAGATTAACAGCTAACTTATCATCAGAAACAATGGAGACCAGGGGCAGTAGGATGATATATTAAACATATTGGGAGCCAAGAGAGAAAGAAGGAAGGAAAGAAAGACCACAGTGGTGTTTTGGACTTGCAGAGGGAGAGAAAATACCTTGTGCTACAAAGTGGAGTGGGGGGGATAGGGGGAGGTAAAGGGAGGATGGGGATAATTGGGTAGGGGACATGGGATACAAATCCAAATTGTGGTAATGGGCATGCTGCCAGTATGAATCTGGCCTTCCAATCTTGGGCACGAGGGCTTTCAATCAGCATTATATCTCATGAGTATTCGTAACCAATAAAAAAATAAATAAAAAGAAAGTAAAATCCCCCCCCCCAATTTTTAAAATAAATAAATAAATAAACATATTGGTAAAAATAGCAACTGTTAACCAAGAATTCTATACACAGCAAAATTATCCTTCAAAAATAAAGGTAAAATTAAGAATTTCCCAAATAAATAAAAATGGAGATAATGCATGGCTAGCAGACCTGCCCAACAATAAATACTGAAGGGAGTCCTATAGGCTGAATGAAAGGACACTAGACAGTAATTTGAATCCAAGTGAAGAAATAAACAGTACTGGTAAAGGTAACTCCAAGGGTAAATATGAAAGGAAGTATAAATGTATTTTTATTTTAAATTATTTTTTCATCTCTCTAAAAGATTAACTGCATAAGGCAATAATTATAAATTTCTGTTGACAGGAACACAAAGTATAAAGATGTAATTTGTATGGCAATGACAGCACAAAGGAATGGAGAGGGAATGGAGCTACATAGGAGTAAAGTTTCATTATACTATTGAAATTAAGTTGGTATTAAAGCAAACTAAACTGTTATAAGATAAAATGTTAATTTAAGCTGTAATGACGGGAACAACCACTAAGAAACTGATACCATAATACAGTAAAAGAAACAACTAAGAAATTAAAATGGTATAAAAGGAAAATATCTAATGAAAGAGTGCAGTAATGGAAGAATAGAAAAACATAGAGGATATATGGCATACAGAAAACTAATAGCAAACTAGGAGATGTATATATCACCTTATCAGTAATTACATTATATTGAAATAAACTAAAACCTAAAATCCTAACGCATTATTCCAAACTCTAATGCAGAGTTTGGCAGAATGTATTTAAAACAAAAATAATAAAACCTTGAGCCAACTATATGCTGTCTATAAAAAAACACCTGGGATTCAAGGACAAAATAACTTCGAAAGTAAAAGGATGGAAAAGGATATAACAAGCAAACAGTACCCAAAAGAGAGCTGGACTGACTATACTAATATCAGGTATAATGGACTTTAAGACTAAAATGTTACTAAACACAAAGAAGGGCATTATACAATGATAAAGGAATCAAACCATCAGCAGATATGACAGTTAAAATTTTTTGCAAATAACAACATAACCCTAAAATACATGAAGCAAAACCTGACCAAATTAAAGTAAGAAATGGACAACTCAATAATAATGGTTGGAGGCTTCAATATCCCTCTTTCAATTATGAATAGAACAACAGGGCAAAAGATAAATGAGAAAATGGACAATTTAAACAGCACACCACCCAATAACAGCAAGAATGTGTATTCCTCTCGAGTGAACATGGAACATTTTTCACAATAGATCATATGCTAGGACATGAAACAAGCCTGAATAAATTTAAATGTTTTCTGATTACAATGGAATTAAATGAGAAGGCAATAGAATAAAGAAATTTAGAAAACCCACAACTATGTGAAAATTAAACAATATCCTCCTAGATAACTATTGCCTTGAAGAACATATCACAAGAAAAATATAGAAAATACTCAGAGATAAAAGAAATTAAAAATGAAACATATTAAAACTTATAGGATACACCTAAAACATTTCTTAGAGGGAAATTTAGAGCAGTAAACACCTATGAAATCCATATATCAAACAGGTATCTGCACACCCATGGTTTTTGCAACACTGTTCACAATAGCCAAGATATGCAATCAACCTAAGTGTCCATCGACTGAGGAATAGATAAAGAAAATGTGATATATTTATATAATGGAATATTATTCAGCCATAAAAAAGAATAAAATCCTGTCATTTGTGGCAACATAGATAGTACTGGAGATCATTATGCTAAGTGAAGTGAGCCAGGCACAGAAAGATAAGTACTGCATGATCTCACTCATTTATGAAATCTAAAAAAGCTGATCTCATAGAAGTAAAGAGTAGAGTTGTGGTTGCCAGAGGCTAGGAGGGGTAGAGGGTACAGGAGGATGGGGAGAGGTTGGTCAGTGGGTGCAAAGTTACAGTTAGATTGGAGTAATAAGTTTAGTCTTTCATTACACATGGGCTGTCTATGGTTAACAATAATATGTAATATATTTCAGAACAGCAAGAAGAGAGGACTTTGAATGTTCTCACCACTAAGAACTGATAAATATCTGAGGTGATAGATACACCAATTATCCTGATTTGACTATTATACATTGTGTGCATATATTGAAATTTTACACTCTACCTCAAATATGTACAATTATTATGTGTCAATTAAAATAAATAAATTTAAAAAAATTAAAAGGAAGAAAGATCTCAAATCAACTTTCTATATTAACTTTCTGTGTTAAGGAACTATAAAAGAAAAGGTTTGAGGGCCAGCCCATGGCTCAGTTGGGAGAGTGTGGTGCTGATAACACCAAGGCCACGGGTTCAGATCCCTATATAGGGATGGCCGGTTAGCTCACTTGGGAGAGCGTGGTACTGACAACACCAAATCAAGGGTTAAGATCCCCTTACTGGTTATCTATTAAAAAAAAAAAAAAGGTTCAAACTAAACCTAAAGCAAGTGGAAGGAAGGAGATAATAAAGACCAGAGTGGAAATGTATGAAATAAACAATGGAAAAACAGTTAGTCAATGAAATCAAGTTAGTCCTTTGAAAAGATCAGCAAAGTTGACCAACAGATAGAATGGAAAAACAAACAAACAAACAAAAAAAAACCCCCAAACGCAGAAGATTCAAATGACTAAAATAATCAAGAATGAAAAGGAACATCACTGCTGACCTAACAAAAATAGAAATAACTGTAAGGGAATACGATGAGCAATTTGAGCAATTGTATACCAAAAAATCAGATAACCTAAATGAAATTGAAAATTTCCTAGGAAGACTCAAACTACTCAAATTGACTCAAGAAGAAATAGAAAATCTGAATAGACCTATAGCAGATAAAGAGATCTAGTTAGTAATCAAAACACATCCCCCAGGGCCAGCCCTGTGGCTCACTCGGGAGAGTGCGGTGCTGATAACACCAAGGCCAAGGGTTTGGATCCCACGTGGGGATGGCCGATTGGCTCACTGGGTGGGCGTGGTGCTGACAGCACCAAGTCAAGGGTTAGGATCCCCTTACCAGTCATCTTTAAAAAAAAAAAAAAAAACAACACATCCCCCTCCCCCTGCACCACACACAAATAAAATGCCCAGATGGCTTCACTGATGAATTCTGCAATACATTTAAAGAATTAACACTAATACTACATAATCTCTTCCTGAAAATAGAAGAGAATGGAACACTTTCCAACTCATTCTACTGGCATAAGTAAAGAAAGCTATATAAATCGATAGAATTGAGAGTCCAGAAATAAGTTTTTACATTTAAAGTCCATCGATTTTTGATAAAGGTGCCAAGACAATTCAGTGGGAGAAAGAATAGTCTCCTTAACAAGTGATGCTGGAACAACTGCATATCCACATGCAAAAGAATGATGTTGTCACACCACATGCAAAAATTAATTTAGAGTAAATCAATAACCTAAATGTAAAAGAATTCTAAAACTAGAAAAAATGTAATCATCTATACTGGTCACTCTTCCCACAGCAATACTGCATTCTACTCAAATTCCATCCCCACAAAGAATACCAAAATGCATTTGAGAAGCTGGCGAGTACATAAATGGGACCATTCTTGTTGAATAATGCTTAATGAGTAAGTCTATCAGGAGGTGTTGTCCAGGAAAAAAAATGACTAAGGACATAACCTGCAGGAACAAATACCTACGGCCAAGTGCCTATCCACCATCCAACCATCAGTATAAACACTCTCTCACATTCTCTTAAATACAATATTATATCCACCACTAAAAGACATATCTTTCCTTTGAATGAGTGAAATCCACCGCAATTCTCAACAGCCATGGTACAGTGATTAAAAAAAAAAAAAAATCCAAGGATTACCTGGAAACCTGATTCGGTATAATTAGAAAAACAGTTTACATTCAAAAAGGAGGAATTGGTAAAAGGACACAAAAATCAAACACATTATATGTTGATAAATTAAAATTTTAAAAAAAGATATACAACTACGGAGTCACTGAAGAATTCCACTAGATTTTTATTCAAAACAAATAGTATAAGTAGTCCATGTTGGTTGTATGCACCACTCACTGCTGTACTCAGAACTTCCTTTCAACAGGGCAATGATAGATTTCATCCATGATCCTCCCTCTCTTGGATACTCCTACCAACATATTCACCTTTCTATTTAGCATGCATTTCGAAGTGCCATGTGCTGAAGGACAGCATGTCCAGTATGAATAATACTCTGTACTTCACTCCAGACATTTTTATATCCCTTAAGTAACTCACTTCTTTATACTCCCTTTTGAAACAAAATACTTTTTCTCTCAATCTTACCAAAGCCCCTGCTCTGACCCCTACATAAAGTGACCCATACAAAGTGACTCTTCTAGAAAAGTTAAAAGCCTGAAAGAGAGAAACCAAACCATAACTCTAAATGCAACTGTAGCCTTATCCTTCAAACATTCCAGCTGCTGAGGAACTATGAAAGTTGAATAAATCTCTCACTGCTGTGTCTGTAATACCTTCTTCCATGAGAGTGATGAATTCAAACCAGGATGCTCCCTCTACATATCTCAGCAATCTTCAGGTCCCATTCAGATCTCCTCAATGCACTTTGTTTTGAACTATAGAATCTCCAAGCTTTGGAAACTGGTTTTCCCCTCAGAGGCCATTATCTAACTTCCCCACTACATTCTTATTATACCACTACATTCTGATTCACCTATTTAAAGATCCCTAAGATTAAGAACATCAATAAGCTCTTGGAATAGTATAGCTGTACCAAGACCATGTGCCATATATAAGAGGGCACCCATATTGGTGAAGGTGATACTGAAAATTCAATTCTTCTACATGATGTGAGAAAGCCTCTTAGTACAAGTCATTTGTTCATAGTAAAAGTGTATGTCTCTATGGATTTCCTGCTTCAGAGGCAGTAAAAGGCTATGTTACAGAGATGGCACCTGCTTGATATCATGAGAACTACTAAATCCCTGAATCATATGGAGCATCAATCAAATATAATTATCCCAGTAATCATTAGCCCATGATCCAGAAGCATACCACCTCTGTATAAGTTTATTTGATGTGGTTTCGAGTCAATCAAAAGTCAGGTTCTCAGATACTACAAGTCCACATTAAAGCATGTATTGTTTATTCTTTGAAGGAACAAATAGCACTGTAAGGTGCAGAGCAGAAAGAAAAACATTGGATAAGTTTTGGAAATTTGAATGCAGAAGATTGTCTAAGACATTAGACATAAAGTTCTGGTAAGCAACATCCCTTTGAGGCAGTGCAGGTGCCCCTTTGAGAAGATCAAAATGGCAAGATGGGTTCAGACTACTAACAGCCAGTGGCTTTCAACAGAGAAAGAAGGGGAGTGGGTCATTGTCTTGAGGGCAAATAAAGTTCACTATGCTAAAGATACTAGGCAGCTAAATTGTGCAGGTATATGCCATCTTAGATATTGAGGAGTAGTAAGAGGTAGACAGCTAGTCTGAAGTCCTAGACTTGGAGAGTGCATGGCATTCAGTTTCATCTACAGATGCCCATGAGGACTCAAAATTCAGCAGCATTGTATACATTTTATTAAGAGGACACAGGTAATTTTTAAGTTTTCTCGCACAAACTTGCAGCCTATGATCAGCAGAAAAGAGATTTAATCCTTGAGAGAAATGTGGGAATAAAATTCAAACTGGAGGGCCGGCCCGGTGGCGCACTGCTACAGTGCGCCACTTGGGAAGTGCGGCGGCGCTCCCGCCGAGGGTTCGGATCCCACATACAGACTGGTTCCCGCTCACTGGCTGAGCGAGGTGCGGGCGCAGCACCGAGGGTTGCGATCCTGTTGCCGGACACGAAAAAAAAAAAAAAATTCAAACTGTATGAAATTTCCTTCTCACTGAAATATGGAATTCCTTGTTGATTAGTGTCCAGTGATGACAGTTCTATTTTTACTATTATCTATAGAGTTAATTTGTGCTGAAGTTTTTCCTAAAAAAAAAAAAAAAAAAAAAAATGGAAACATTTATTTTTTGAAAACTATAGCAATTGGATACATCCTTATATCTAAATTTTTAATCACAGAAAGCTCTAAATAAACAGACATTCATATTTATTTTTAAAATATTATATGAATTATAATAAGGCTCAGTGTGTAAAAACAAGTATAGACAACACTTTGAATAAAGTTAGGGTGTTTGAAAACAGGCAAACATTAAATTTTCCCCTGTTTCAGCTAAATACAAATATGGCATCTGGAATAAGGAGGCCTTTTGATAAACTTGATTGAACAAGCATGAAATGGTTAGAAGAAGTTTAATGTTCAGTGCAAGACAACAAGCATGAAGATGACCCCTGGGATAGGTTGTGGCTTAGTGTGAAACAACAAATGTGAAGATGACTGCTGGAGTAATGGTAAGGTTCACTGTGAGAAACCAAGTGATAAGATGACAGCTGGAACATAGCTAAGATTCACTGTGAGAAAAACAAGCATGAAGATAAACACTAGATTAAGGTTAAGATTCACAGCATGACAACAAGCATGAGGACTACCCGCATAGAATTAAACTTTAAAGTGAGACAACAAGCATGAAGATAACTGCTGGAATAAGATTATGGTTCATTGTGAGACAAGCATAAAAATGACCTCTAAATTAAGTTAAGAATAACTGTGCGACAGCAAGCATGAAAATGAATCCTGGAATTTGTTTACAGTTCAGTGTGATACAACAGGCATCAAAGATGAACACCGGAATAAGGTTAAGATTCAGTGTGTGACAACCAGCATAAGGTGACTGCTGGAATGAAGTCATGGTTCACAGTGAGACGACAAGCCTGATGTCAACTACTGGAAGAGGGTTAGGATTCATTATGACATAACCATGAATATGACTGCAGAAATAAGATTAAGAATGAGTGAAAGAAAATGGGTATCAGGATGACCACTGGAATAAAGTTCTTCCTCAGTGTGAGACAACAAGCATGAAGAAGACCACAAGAATAAGACTAACATCTAGTGGGTGACAGCAAGCTTGAACATGACACTTGGAATAATCTTATGGTTCAGAGTAAAGAAACAAGGATGAAAATTACTGCTGGATTAAGGTTATAGTTCACCATGGGAAAACAAGCATGAAGATAACTGCTGAGTAAGATTAGTGTTCAATGTGAAACAACAGGTATGGTGATGACTACTGAAGAAGGTTAATGTTTAGTGTGAGACAACAGGCGTGATGAACTCTGGAAGAACATTATGCTTCAGTTTGACTCAAAAACTATAAAGACGACCAAAGGAATAAAGAAAATGTACGGTATATGATAACAAGCATAAAGATGAATACTGGAATAAGGTTACAGGTCAGTATGAGACCACAAGGATAAAAATGACACTTGGAATTGGTTTACAGTTCAGTGTGATGAAACAGACATAAAGACAAACACTGGAATAAAATTAAGATTCCGGACGAGGCACTAAGCATGAATATGTCTGCTGGAATGAGGTTAAGATTCAGTGTGTGTCAATAAGCAAGTAGATGATATGGTTCTGCTTCAGTGTAAAGCTATGAGCATGAAGATGGCCATTAAAATAAGAATATGCTTCAAGGCGATAAGGTGAGAATGAAACTGACTGCAGGAATATGGTTAAGTTTCAGTGTGGCACATAAGCATGATGGTGAATGCTGAATTAAGGTAAAGGTTCAATGTGAGACTGCAAGTATGAAGATGGCTGCTGGAATAAAACTAAATTAATTGTCAGACTACAAGTATGAAGATGACTGATGAAATAGGGTTAAGGTTCAGTGTAAAACAGGAAGCAGAAAGATGGCCATTGGAAAAAGGGTCTGCTTCAGTGTGAGACAACAAGCATGAAGATGTCTCCTAGGATAAGGGTAAGGTTTGATGTGTGAAAAACACGCAGGTAGATGACTTATTGAAAAGTCATGGTTCACTTGGGAATAAAACCTATGATAATGAGTGTTAGAGTGAGTTAAGTGTCTAATGTAAGAACACAAGTATGAAGAACACCACCTGATTAAGGTTAAGGATCACTGTGAGATGATAAACATGAATATGACATCTGAAATAAGGTTCTTGTTCAGATTTAGACCACGAGCATGGAGCTGATATAAGCTAGGGTTCACTGTGAGATGCAGGCGTAAATCTGACCACTGGAATAAGGTTAATTTTCTGTGTGAGAAAACAAGCATGATGATAACCACTTGAATAAAGTTAAGTTTTAATGCCAAATAACATGCATGAAGAAGAACACTTAAGTATAAGGTTCAACTGGTTGTAATGTAGGTGAAGCCTAATATTAATAAGTGGACTGATATTTAAAATAAAAATGCTCCACTTGAGAATTTGGAAAGTCATTTGAATAGTGTCTGAGGTCAATTGTACTGTACAAAAATTATCTCCCAATGGTTTATGTAATAAATGTAGACTAGGGAGGAAATGTTCAAGGTTTAGTGTGAGACACCAAGCATGAAGATGAACACTGGGATAAATTTAATATTATGCCTAAGAGAATAAGCATGATGATGACTATTGGTAAAAGGTTACAGTTTAATGTGAGGCAACAAGGATGATGAAAGTTAGAATAAAGTTAAGAACCGGTATGGGACAACAACCATAATGAGGACAACTGCAATAACATAAAGATTTATTGTGAGACTAATAGTATGAGGATGACTGCTGGAACAAGATTGTGGTTCACTGTGAGACAACAAGCGTGCCTTGCAGATGACCACTAGAAAAGGGTAAGATTCACTGTAAGATGCCACGTAAGGCTGGCCTGGCAGTAAGTTTTAAGTTAAAAGTGAGATACAAGTATGATGATGTTCAGTGGAGTAAGTTTAAGGTTGATTGTGGGACAACAAGAACAATAATACTTGAAAACATTACTGTTCAGGAGACAACAAACATTAAGATGAGGACTCAAATATTGTTAGTGTACAGTGTATGACAACAGCATAAAAATGACTGCTACAGGATCCAGCTCGGTGGGGAATCCATAGCTGCCACATCAGAGCTGATACGGCGACAACACAGGGCTACCTGCGCCAGGTTACTGGGCAGCAGTTGGAATGGCCACTTCCACCTCCTCCCATCTGTAATCAGTGATGGGGACCACTACATAAATCACATTGTGGCCGGCCCGGTGGCGCACTGCTACAGTGCGCCGCTTGGGAAGCGCAGTGGCGCTCCCACCGAGGGTTCGGATCCCACATACAGACCAGCCGCTCACTGGCTGAGCGAGGTGCGGGAGCAACACTGAGGGTTGCGATCCGTTGCCGGTCACAAAAAAAGATTAAAAAATAATAATAATAAATAAATAAATCACATTGTGACGGGATAAAAGAAAAACTGAACAGAGGAGGAGCAGAGAGTTGATTACAACTGTCTGGACAGTGAGCAAATGCAACAGGAAAAAATATATTAAAACAAATCTAGGACAAATGACCATGGAAAAAATTGAATGCCAGCAGGATGGAATACATTCTGTGTAACATATTCTATAACAAGTGTAACAGGTGTGACAGATTCTGTGGCAGAGAGCGAATCTGCTTATATGCAGACTTGGACTGGTCAAAATTCAATCCCTACTTTAGCTCAGGTTTGTGTAGCTGGATCAGGAATAAGAATAGGCTTCCCAGCTGTAACTGTAGTGCAGTTACCTTTGGGCCAAATTGTACATGTCTAGGGAGTAATTCAGACACCAACAAACATTGGTTATTAAGTTACCACAAATACAAACTGTTTAGGTAGCAATAATTGCAGAGTCATTTGAGTCTGCAGAATCAGAATGTGTAATTTATTCTCACAAATATTAGAAAAATCCTTTCATGAAGACTCTCTTATAGAAAAAGACTGAATGAACTTTGCTGTGATGTGCTTGGTGTTCCTAAGTTTGAAGATGAAATATCAGAGGAAGAAGGAATGCCACCTAACTTGCTACCATTGCAGTTATAAACTTGTATGTATCAGACTTCCATGGCGCAATACGATATGTATGCTGCAACACGATATGACATAGTGCTAGCTTTAAGTTTTCTCTGGTTAGTTTGAAGCAACTCGGGTTTTTGCATTAAATTGTTTCATTTTAAAATGCATCATTAATACCTAAACTATGAATCCTGGAATGAAAAGTGTGTGTTAAAGTGATAGATTTGTACCGACAGCTGTCATACACTTTTGAAAGTGTCTTAGTCAATTTGGGCTGCTATAACAAAGTACCATCCACTGAGTGGCTTATAAACAATAGACATTTATTTCTTACAGTTCTGGAGGCCAGAAGTCCAAGATCAGGGTGCCAGCATGGTCAGGTTTCGATGAGGGCCCTCTTTCAAGTTGCAGACTGCTGACTTCTCATTTTATCTTCACATGGCAAAAGGAAGTTGAGGGAGCTCTCTGTGGTCCCTTATATAAGGGCATTAATCCCACTCATGAAGATTCTACACTCATGACCTGATCACTTCCCAAAGGCCCCACCTCCTCATACCATCACACTGGAGATCAGGATTTCAATATATGAATTTTTGGGGAAAAACATTCAGTCCATTGAAGAAAATAAAAATTTATACTATTGAATGTAGAAGAAAATTTGGGTAAACATAAAGAAGGGGCAAGTTTTCCTATTTGTATGCTTATGTTCATCTTTAGTAAAAGTTTAAAACATTATTTTTTGTTGTCCTTATGATGCATACGAACATAACAAGATATAAATATTTCGTTCTTGCTGGGTTTTGTTACCAACAATTACATAACAATTACATATCATACTTACTAATCTAAAAGAAGTACATGGGTTTTCTAAATTATGTTTTAAATGTAGTTCTATTTTTGCTATTCTCTATAATTTGTGCTGAAGGTTTTCCTGAAAGAAAATGGAAACTAATTTATTTTTTGAAAACTATAGCAATTGGATAGATCATTATACTTAAATTTTTAAGCACAGAAAGCTCTAAATAAACAGATATATTCATTTATTTTTTAAATGACATATGAATTATAATAAGGCTCAGTGTGAAAAAACAAGTATAGACAACACTTGGGTGTTGTCTAAAGTTAGGGTGTTTGACAACAGACAAATAGATGACTCATGAATAATTATAAGGCTCAGTGTAAAATAACACATATAAAGATGGTTGTTGAAATAAAGTTAACATTTAAGTTGAGAGGAGTGACATCAGCGAGATGGCAGAATAGGAGTTCCCAGCATTTATCTGTTCATGGAAACATCAAATTGAACAAACCATCCATGCATGAAAATACCTTTACAAGAGCAAAGGAATTCAGGTGAGAGATTACAGCACCTGGGCATAGCACAAAAATAAGAAAAGATGCATTGAAAAGGATAGGAAGGACAGTTTCGCATTACTTGAGTCACTCCTTCCCCAAGCCCATGCAGCGCAGCATGCAGAAATACCCTCTGTGTGGGAGAAGGAGAGTGAAGTGAGCATGTGACTTTGCTATGAACCCCAGCATCAGGCCCACCTCAGGGAACACCAATGCTAGGCCAGCCCCCACACGTCCAGGCTCTAAGATGGCCCCTATGGCCACAGGCTCCAGGCCAGGCCCTGCAGACCCAGGCTCCAGGCACATCCCCATGCCAGGCCGGCCCCTTGCCCAGGACTCCTGTCTGGACCCTGTAGAGCCAGGCATGGACCCAAGCTTCAGGCCTATTCAGGATATCAATATTGATATCCTGAATAGTTTTTCTCATTTCATTCTTTCATCTAACTGAGTATTCTTCGATCTCATTGAATTTCCTTAAGATTGTTGCTTGGTATTCCTTTCAGTCATTTCAAGGGTTTTTTGCTATATGGGGTCTGGTACTTGAGAATTAATGTATTCCTTTGGTGGTGTCATATTTTCTTGTTTTGTCATATGTCTAGTATTTCTTTGCTGATGTCTGGTCATCTGTGAGAGCATTCAATTCTTCTATTACTCTGGAATAATCTTAGAAGAAAGAGACTTCCTCCTGTAGATGTAATTTATATAGACCTTTGAGTAGGGTGTTGTAGTATTGGTTCTGGGTAGATGCACTAGCGTAGTCTCTGTGTGATTACTTTGGCCATATCCAATGTCAGAGTTATGTGTGAGTGCCTCCATGGCCTGGGCATTGTGGCACTTTTTGTGTCCTTGCTGAGGTTAGTGACACCACTTGGGGTCTTCAACAACATGAGAGAGATCTCAAGTTCATGAGAGAAGTGCCTGGGTGTCCTGTCACTATCTGGGATGGGTGTCCCTGGTGGGCTTGTTGGCACTTCGGCTAGTGTCCCATGACCATGTCAGGTGCACTGGGGTATACTGGAGATCCTCACATTTAAATGTGTGATGGTGGGTGGGGCTTCCCTTTCCTAATTCCTGCAGTCAGAGGCTCTACCTGGGTCCTTGCCTCCCCCAGTTGAAAGATGGGTTGGAAGTGTCTAGAAATTTTCTTCTTTACTCTATTTGGCTATCCTGAGTTTATGCACCCTCCAGGGACTTCACATGTGTCTCTCCCCATGGGCTTAGCATGTAGCTCCCACACCCAGGTGCAGGACCGTGGGGCCAGCATAATTCCCCCAGTGGATTGGGCCACTGGGATGTGGATCTGTGCTTGCTCACCTCTTTCTGATGGCTCTTCTTGTGGCCCTTCTTGTGTCAATGCAGTCAAGTAGGTGGCAGTGGGGCCCATGTGGCAGGGTGATGCCTGCTGTGGTGGCAGAAGTGGGAGGGATCCTGTTTGTCCAGGGTGTCTGCTGCAGTCATGGTGGGGTGCCCATGTTGCCAAGGTGGCTGCAGTGGCCATGGCAGGGGGTCCCACAGAGCTGGGATGGTGACTGCTGCTGGTGCAGCTGTGAGTGGGATGAACCTCTTTGCAAGAAGGTGAGCAACAGTCCTGGGGCCAGACAATGGTGCCAGTGACTGCAGTGGTGGTGGCAGTGGTTCTGTTGTGGTCCTCTGCAGGAGGAACATACCCTGGGCACCTCTAGTCCACCATCTTCCCACCTGAATGACTTTTATTTATTTCTCTTGCCGAATCGCTCTTACTAGGATTTCTAGTACAATATTGAATAGAAATGCCATGTGTGGGCATCTTTGTCTTGTTCTTGATCTTAGAGAAAAATAACTTCCAACTTTTCACCATTGAATATTATGTTAGCTGTGGGCTTGTCATATCTATCCTTTATTATAATTGAGGTACATTTCTTCTTTACCAAATTGGTTGTGAGTTTTTATCATGAAAGGATGTTGAGTTTTATCAAGTGCTTTTTTTGGTATCTATTGAGATTATTACATTGTTTTTGTCCTTCATTCTGTTAATATGGTGTATCACATTTTTAGATTTGAATACATTGAACTATCCTTGCATCACAGAGATAAATCTTGCTTGATCGTGTTGAAAGACACTTTTCAATGTGTTGTTGAATTTTGTTTGCTAATATTTTGTTCAGGATTTTTGCACTTGATATGATTTCAATCTTAAATTCGCTAAGGCTTATTTTGTGGCCTAACATATTATCTAGCCTGGAGAATGCTCTGTGTGTGCTTGAAAAGAATGCATATTCTGCTGCTGTTGGACAGAACATTCTGTACATGTTTCTATTAGGCCTATTTGGTCTATGGGCAGGCTTGCTGCTGCAGTCTTTGGTAGGGCTGGCCTGGCGCCAGGGTCCATGGGGGCCAACTTGGTACTGGGGTGGGCCTGGTGACTGGGTCCACAGGGACCCAGACAACCCTAAGCACACAAACATCTGAATTATGAGTGTTACAGTAGGGGCAGAGAAAGGAAAAGGCATTGAAACCTATTTGATGAAGTAACAGTGGAAAACTTCCACGGTATTGGAAGAGACATGGACTTTCAAGATCCAAGGGCTCAATGAACTCCAAATGGATTCAATCCAAAAAGGTCCTCTGTGAGGCACATTATAGTCAAACTGGCAAAACTCAAAGACAAAGATAGAATCCTAAAAACAGCAAGAGAAAAGGGTCAAGTCACCTATAAGGGCATCTCCATCTCCGTCAGATTAACAGCAGATTTCTCAGCAGAAACCCTATACATCAGAATTGAATGGGATGGCCGGCCCAGTGGCGCACTGGAGAGTGCACCACTTGGGAGCATGGCGGCGCTCCCGCCGAGGGTTCGGATCCCATGTGGAGACCGGTTCCTGCTCACTGGCTGAGCGCGGTGAGGGCACGACACCGAGGGTTGCGATCCCGTTACCGGTCAGTAAAAAAAAAAGACAAAAAAGGAAAAAAAAAAAAAAGAAAAGAAATGAATGGGATGATACATTTAAAATACTGAAAGGAAAAAAAAAAAAAAAAAGAAAAGAAAGAAAGAAAAAGAAAATTGCCAGCCAAGAATACTATACCCTTCAATGCTATCCTTCAGAGATGAAGAAGAAGTAGTGTATTTCCCAGACAAACAAAAATTTTGGGAGTTATCTACCACATGACCATCCCTGCAAGAAATCCTCAAGGGAGCACTGTATCTGGAATCCAAAAAAACAATCATCACTACCAAGAATACACAAGAAAAAATAAAACCCACGGTAGGACACATATGCAAAAATGAAAGGGAAATAAACTATATTGTACCACCTCAAAAAAACAAACAAACAAAAAAAACCCAAAAAAAAAACAATGAACACAGAAGACAAACAAAAAGGGAAAGAAAGGAACAGAAGATAATTAAACAAACCAAGCAAAAATCAATAAAATGCCAGGAGCAAGACAATGTCTTTCAATAACAACCCTAAATGTGAATGGATTGAATTCCCCACTCAAAAGGCATATTGGTGAATTGGATTAAAAAACTATACCAAACTATATGCTGCCTACAAGAAACTCAATACAAATGTATTGACTCATACAGAATAATAATGAAGGGATGGAAGAAGAAATAC
This sequence comes from Galeopterus variegatus, assembly GCF_000696425.1. NCBI lineage: Eukaryota > Metazoa > Chordata > Mammalia > Dermoptera > Cynocephalidae > Galeopterus > Galeopterus variegatus. Next base: position 74,162 of record NW_007731575.1, read on the forward strand.
CACACAAATGAAAACCAAAATCATGCAGGAGTAGCTATTCTTATATTGGATAAAATAGACTTTAAACCAAAAACCATATAAAGAGACAAAGAAGGCCATTGTTTATTGATAAATGGAAATATCCAGCAAGAATACATAACAATCATAAATATATACACACCCAACACCAGAGCACCCAGATATATAAAGCAAACACTACATGACCTAAAGAGAGAGATAGACTTCAATACAAAAACACCCCTCTCTCAACATTGAACATATCATCTAGGCAAAAAATCAACAAAGAAACACAGGATTTAAACTACATATTAGACCAATTGGATTTCCAGGCATCTACAGAACATTTCATCTAAGTACAGAATATACTTTCTTCTCTTTAGCACATGAAACATTCTCCAAAATAGACCACATGGTAACAAATCATATCTAAGCAAATTTTTAAAACTCAGAAATTGTTTCAAGCATGTTCTCAGACCACAACAGATTAAAACTAGAAATCAACAACAAGCAAAACTCTGGAAACTATACAAATACATGGAAATTAAACAACACACCCTTGAGAGACCTATGGGTCAAAATAATAATAATAAACAAGAAATTTAGCAAGTTTCTCGAAAGTAATGAAAATAAAGACACATCATACAAAACCGGTGGGATACTACAAAACAGAACTAAGAGGAAAGTTTATTGCGATAAATTCTTACATCAAAAAAATAGAATGACTTCATATAAATGATATGATACAACTTAAAGAACTAGGAAAACAAGAACAACCCAGTCCTAAAATTATTATATGGAAAGAAATAATTAAGATTAGAGCAGAATTTTCTAAATGAAATAGAGACAAAAAAATAGACAAGGTGAATGAAACAAAGAGTGGATTTTTTGAGAAGATAAGTAAAATAGACAAAACATTAGCTAGGCTAATTAAAACACAAGAGAAGACCCAAATAACAAAAATATGAAATGAAAAAGGTGACATTACAACTGATACCACAGAAATACAAAGAATCATTACAGACTATTATCAACAAGTATATACCAATAAACTTTAAAACCTAGAGGAAATGGATAAATTTCTGGATACATACAAACTACCAAAACTGAACCAAGAAGAAATAGAAAACCCAAACAGACCAATACCAAGCAACTAGTTTGGAGTAGTAATCAACAGTCTCTCAACAAAGAAAAGCCCAGGACCAGAAGGCTTTACTGGTGAATTCTTCCAAACCTTTAAAGAAGAATTAATATCAATTCTCTTCAAACAAGGACAAAAAATTGAAACAGAAGCCATTCTCCCAAACCTATTCTATAAGGTCAGCATCACACTGATACCAAAATCAGACAAAGATATAACATAAAAGAAAACTACAGATTAATATCTTTGATGAACATAACTTCAAAAATCCTCAATAAAATATTAGCAAACAATACAGCAATATTTCAAAAAGATTACTCATCATGATCAAGTGGGATTCATCTCAGAGATGCAAGGATGGTTCAACATATGCAAATCAATAAATGTGATACACCACATCAAGAAAATCAAGGACAAAAACCATATGATTATCTCAATGGACATAGAAAAAGCATTTGTCAAAATTTAACATTCCTTCATGTTAAAGACTCTCAATAAATTTTATATAGTAGGAAAATATCTCAACAAAGTAAAAGCCATATATGACAAAACCACTGCTAATATCATCCTGAACAAGACCAAGACAAGGATGTCCATTCTCACCATTCCTGTTTAATGTACTACTAGAAGTATTAACCAGAGCAATCAGGCAGGAGAAATACATAAAGAGCATCCAAATTGGAAAAGGCAAAGTCATGTTGGCTTTGTTTGCAGATGAAATGATGGTATATACAGAAAAACCTAAAGATTCTACCAAAAACATATAGAGGTGATGAATGACTTCAGAAAAGTTGAAGGATACGAAATCCACATACACTGGCCAGTTAGCTCAGTTGGTTAGAGCTCCACCTTGCAAGACCAAGGTGAAGGGTTCAGATCCCCATATCAACAGCCACCAAAATATCACACAAAAAGCAGTGACATTTTTATACTACAACAACAAACTAGCAGAAAAAGAAATCAAGTCCATTTACAATAGCCACCAGTAAAATAAAATACCTAGGAATAAATTTAACCAATGAGGTGTAAGAGCCGTACAATGAGAACTGCAAATCACTGCTGAAAGAAATTAATGGGTACACAAAAAGATGGAAAGACAATCCATACTCATGGAATGGAATAATTAATATTGTGAAAATGTCCATACTACTGAAGGTGATCGACATATTCAATGCAATCCCCATCAAGATACCAATGACATTCTTCATAGAAATAGAAAAGCAATCCTAACATTCATATGAAACAACAAAAGGTCCTGAATAGTCAAAGCAATCCTGAGCAAAAAAAGTAAATCTGGAACCATTACACTACCTGACTTCAATTTGTACTACAAAGCTATAGTAATCAAAACAGCATGGTACTGGCCTAACAACAGACACACGGAACAATGGAACAGAATAGCGAACCCAGGTATCAATCCACATACTTAGAGCCAACTGATCTTCAACAAAGGCACCGAGAATATACATTGAGGAAAAGACTGCCTCTCCAATAAATGGTGCTGGGGAAAACTGGACATCCATGTGTAGAAGAATGAAACTAGACCTGTACCTCTTGCTGTATACCAAAATCAACTCAAAATGGATTAAAGACTTAAATATAAGACCTGGAACTATAAAACTCTTAGATGAAAACATAGGGGAAACACTTCAAAATTTAGTACTGGGCAAAGACTTTATGAATAAAACCGTCAAAGCATAGGCAACAAAAGAAAAAGACAACAAATGGGATTATATCAAACTATAGAGCTTCTGCACAGCCACAACAACAAAAAACAGAGTACAAAGTCAGCCTCCAAATTGGGAGAAAATATTTGCAAAGTATGCATCTGACAATGGATTAATATCCGGAATATACAAGGAACTCAAACAACTTAATAGTGAAAAACAAGCAACCTAATTGAAAAATGGGCAAAGGAGCTTAATAAATAATTGCAATTTGTGGTAATGGGCATACTGATAGTATTGATCTGGCCATCACATCCTGGGCGCCAGTGGTGATGGTCAGCTTTGTACCCCATGAATATGCATAACCAATAAAATTAAAAAATAAAAATTAAAAAACAAAATATAAAAAAACATTTCACAAAGGAATATATTCAAATGGCCAACAGACACGTGAAAAACTGCTCAACATCACTAAGCATCAGGGAAATGCGAATCAAAACCACATTGAGATATCATCTCACCCCAGTCAGACTGGTTATAATCAAAAAGACAGAGAATCACAAATGCTGGCAAGGATGCAGAGAAAGGGGAATCCTTCCATGCTGTTGGTGGGACTCTAAGTTAGTGCAGCCATTAAGGAAAACAGTATGGAGGTTCCTCGAAAAATTAAAAATAGAACTACCTTTTGATCCAGCAATCCCACAGGAATGGAAGCCATCTTGTTGAAGAGATACCTGCACTCCCATAATTATTGCAGCTCTATTTACAATAGTCAAGAGTTGGAGTCAACCTCAATGTCCATCAATGGATGACTGGAAAAGGAAATGTGGCATATATACCCAATGGAATACTATTTGGCCCTTAAAAAAATGAAATTCTGCCACTCAGAGCCACATGGATGAGCTTAGAGAAAATTATGTAAGTAAAATAAGCCAGGCAGAGTAAGGGAAATACCGCATGTCCTCACTCATAAGTGGGAGCTAAAAGATAAACAAATAAAAAAGAAAGAAAGAACAATCAAAATAATATCTTGAACTCTCAAAAGGAGAGAACAGATTGTGCTTACTAAAGATGAAAAAGGGAAGGGGGAGTAGGCTTTAGCAAGAAACTGTTAAAGCATCACAAAGAATGATTATGTTTTGCAATGATGAATAAATATCGTGATTTGATCATCACATGTTGTACCCCGGTATTGATATTTAACTCTGTACCCCACAAACGTACATAATCAATTGTTTCAATTAGAAAATGCATCCAAATCAGAAACGAAGACATGAAATTATCTTTGTTTACATATGATATGATCTTATGCAAGGAAATCATAAAGACTCCACCAAAAAGACATTCAGAACTAGTAAACAAATTTAGTAAAGTTGCAGGATTCAATATCAACACACAAAAATCATTTGCATTTCTATACACTAATAATGAACTATCTGAAGAAATTAAGAATACAATCCCATTTGCAGTACAATCCAAAAACATACTTTGAAGTAAATTTAACCAAAGATGTGAAAAATCTGAACACTGAAAATGATAAAATATTGATGAAAAAATTGAGAAAGACAGAGGTAAATGGAAAGATTCCTATGACCAAGAGTTTTAAGACTTAATATTTTTAAATGTTCATACTACTTGAAGAGATCTGTAGATGCAGAGCAATCTCTATGAAAATTCCAGTGTCATTTTTTACAGAAGTAGAAAAAAACAATCCTAAAATTCATATGGAACTACAAAAGACCCTGAATACTCAACGGACTTTTGAGTAAAAAGAACAAAGTTGGTGGGATCACACTACCTGATGTAAAAATTTACAGCTAAGCTACAGTATCAAAGTAGCATGGTGCTGGCACAGAAATAGATAAATAAACAAATGGAACACAATAGAGAGCCCAGAAATAAATCCATGCATTTACAGTCAACTAATCTTCAAAAATGTTGCCAAGACATAATGGGTAAAAGATAGTCTTTTCCATAGATGGTGCCAGGAAAACTGGATATCCATATGCAGAAAAATGAAAGTATCTAATACCATATACAAAAATTAACTCAAAATATATTAAACACTTCAACGTAAGACCTGAAACCATAAAACTCCTAGATGAAAACAGAGGGAAAAATCTTCTAGACACTGGCCATTGCAAAGACTTTTTGGATATGACCCCCAAAGCATAGGCAACACCACCAACAAAAAATGGATACATGGAATTGTGTCAAACTAAAAAGCTTCTACAGATCAAAGGAAACCATCAACAGCATGAAGAAATAAGCTATGAAAAGGGAAAATATATTAGCTAACTGTACATCTGTTAAAGTGTTAATATCTCCAAAATACATAAGGACTCAAACAACTCAATATCAAGGAAGCAAATAACCTGATTTAAAAATGAACAAAGGACCTGAATAGACATTCTCAAAAGAAGACATACAAATGACCAACAGGTATGTGAAAAAATGCACATCACTAATCATCAGGGAAATGCAAATTAAAACCGCAATGAGATATCACCTCACACCTGTTAGAATGACTATTTATCAAAAAAAGATGAAAGATAACAAATGTTGCTGGAAATGTAGAGAAAATGGAACCCTTGTACACTGTAAGTGGGAATGTGAATTAGTATAACCATCATGGAAACCAGTATGGACGTTCCTCAAAAAAATTTAAAAAAGAACTACCTTTTGATCCAGCAATCCCACTACTGGGTATTTATTCCAAGGAATATGAAATCAATATGTGGAAGAGATATCTCCACTCCCGCATTTATTGCAGTAATTTTCACAATAGCCATCAACTGATGAATGATTAAAGAAATTTGGCATGCATATATATATATATACACACATGCACACACACACACAATGGAATATTAGTCAGTCTTTTGAAAGAAGGAAATCCTGCCATTTGCAACAACATGGATGAACCAGTGGGACATTATGTTAAGTGAAATAAGCCAGGAATAGAAAGACAAATACTACATGATGTCACTTCCATGTGTAATCTAAAGAAGTTGAACTCTTAGAAGCAGAGAGTAGAATGGTGGTTTCCAGAGGCTGGGAGTGGAGGAAATTTGGAGATGTTGGTCAAAGGGCACAAAGTTTCAATTATGCAGGATGAATCAGTTCTGGAAGTCTAATATACAGCATGGTGGCTTTAGTTAATAACACTGTATTGTATACTTGAAATTTGCTAAAAGTAGATCTTAAATGTTCTCATACACAAACACAAATGGTAACTATGTGAGGTGATGGATATGTTAATTAGATTGATGGTGATAATCATTTCACAATGTATACATGTGTCAAAACATCATGTTGTGTACCTTAAATAGATACAATTTTTATTTGTCAATTATACCTCAATAAAGCTGGGGGGAAAGACTCAGATTGAGACCACAAACACAAAGGTGACCACTTGTATAAGTGTAGGGTTGCATGTGATTCAAAAGCAGGAAATTTTCAATGGGAAATGGCTATGGTTCAGTGTGAGACAGCAGGCATAATGATGACCATATTAAAAATATTAAGGTTCAGCATGAGACACCAAGTGATGATCACTGGAATAAGGATGCTCTTCATGAGAGAAACAATCTTGAAGATGACTGATGGAATGAAGTTAAGGTTCACTGGACAGCACAATAAAATAGATGGCTACTGAAGAAAGGTTATGTTTCAGTTTGACATACCAGCATAACAGTGAATGCCAGAGTGGATTTATTTATCAGTGTGAGACAAAAAGGATCAATCTGACTTGTTACTGAGGTTAGTTTGGTGTGCAAGAACAGAAAAGATCACTGGGGGAATAAGTTTAAAGTTCAATGTGACACAAGCATGACTGCTGTAATAAGGTAAAGATTTAGAGTATGACAACAAACTAGAAGGTCACTGAAGGAATGGGAGAACGTTCAGTGTGACAAAGCAACGAAGAAAATGACTGGTATATTATGATTAAGGATCATAGTGAGACAATAAGCCTGAAGATGACTGCTGGAATAAGGTTGATGTTGAGTGTGAGACAGCAATCTTAAAGATAACCACTAGATAAAGGTTATTCTCTAGCATGCAACAGAAAGCTATAGGCTGTGTGCTGGAATAAAGTTATATTCAGTGTGAGAAAACAAGCATGCTGATTACTGCTGGAATACAGATATGGTTCAGTTTGACAAAGTAAGCATTTTGACGACTGCTATAATAAAAGTTCAGGATGAGACAACAAACCTGAAGATGAAATATCATTAAGTTTTACTTGTATGAAGGTGTCTGCTGGAATAAGGTTAAGGTTCAGTGTGCAAGTAGATAACTTACCAAAATGGTTAAGCTTCAGTGTGTGTCTACAGATATGAAGATGACTGCTGGTAAAAGGTTAGAGTTCAATGTGAAACAAACCCATGAAGATGACTACTGGAATGATGTCGTACTTCATTGTGAGTCAACATGCATGAAGATGACTGCTGCCATAAAGCCTACAATCATGAAGAAGACCACTGGAATATAGATAGGATCTATTGTGAGACATCAAGCATGAAGCTGACTTCTGCTATTAGGCTGTTGTTCAGTGTGAGTCAACAAACCTGAAGATGACTGATGACATAAGGTAAAAGTTAAGTGTCATAAGGTTAAGTGTCAAACATTGTCAGGAACATGATTTCTCATATAAGATTAAGGTTGAGTGTGAGACAACTGTGATGATGGCCACAGGAATAAGATTAAAGTTCCTTGTGAGAAAGCAAGCATGGTGCTGACCACTGGAATGAGGTTAAGATTCAGTGTGAGACAAAATATGGAAAGATCACCAGTGGAATAATGTCTTGCTTCATGTGTAACATCATGTCTTCAGTTAACAACTGAAATAAAGTTTTTTGTTTTGTTTTGTTTTGTTTGTTATTCATCATTATACAATGTAATTCATTTTCATGGCCCTTTTCTAATGCCTACCTTTCCCCCCTCCCTCTCTTCCTTTTCTACCCCTGGCAATCTCAGTTCTTTCCACTTGAATCAAGTTCATGCACAGTTTGCAACAAGAAGCATGAAGAGAAGCACTTCAATAAGCTTAAGTTTCAGTGGGTGACAACAATCATGAAGATAACTACTGGAATAAAGTTAAGGTTCACTAAGGCAACACAAACAAGATCACTAGTGGAATAAGTTTAAAGCTCAGTGTGACACAACAAGTGTTAATGTAGCCATTAGAATAAGGTTAAGATTTAGTGGGCCAACAACCTAGAATATTATTGATGGAACAATTTGAGATTCAGCATTACACAACTACCAAAAACATACCTGTTGGAATAAAGGCAACATTCAGGTGAAACAAGAGGCATGAAGATGACCAATGGGTTAAGAATATTCTTCATTGTGAGAACTCAAGCATGAAGATGGCTGTGGTAATAAAGTTAAGGCTCAGTGTGTGGCAACAGGAATGAAGATGACTGGTGGAATAAGGCTTAAGTGTGAGAAAACAAGTGTGAACGTGACTGCTGGAATCATTTCAAGATCAATGTGAGACACCTGCATAAAGATAATTGCAGGAATATGATTAACATTCAGTGTGCAAAAATAAGTGAAACATGAGCATGACCTGTTTAATAAGGTTAAATATCAGTGTGAAAAAACAAGCAGGAAAGTGAAGGCTGAAAAAAGGTTATGCTTCAGTATGACACAGCAAGCATGAAGACGATTTCTTCAATAAGGTTAATTGCTTTGTGTGACAAAGAACATCAAGATGACCAGTAGTGTAAGGTTGAGTTTTAGTGTGAGACAATAGGCATGATAATTACTACTGGAATAAGTTTAACGTTCAGCGTCACATAATGAGTATGAAGATGACCACTGAGATTAGTTTCAGATTCATTGCATGACACCAAGCATGAAGGTGACTGCTGAAATAAGGTAATTATTCAGTGTGAGACAACAGGCATGGACATGACTACTGCAAAGGATTACACAGTAGTGTGTGAGACAAGAGTGAAGATCACCACTGCTATAAGGCGAAATTTCAGTGTGAGGCAACTAGCATGATGAGTACAACTAGAAAACGATAAGGTCCAGTATACTTAAAGGCAAGAAAACAAGAATAATGAGGATTAAGTGACATAAAAGAAAAGAACTAAGCATAGTTCTTGGTACTATTAAAATTTACATCGGTGGTCTTGGTAGCTATTTTCTTATTGTTATCACCTCCACCACTACCAGTAGCATCACCATCACAGTGGTTATTTCCAGTAGGTTAGTGCCTCTTTCAAAGTGGCTGTGGCTGCATGTGTTCTTCTATTGGCTGGGTTTAACAGGAAACCTTCTTTCAGAAAAGAATACACATAGCTACATGTTTTTTTTCCAGTGGCTAATATCTCCCATATGTGGTTGGAAACTAGTCTCAAAAAACCCCCCAAAAAACCAAAACCCCACACACAACTTAGCCACTAGGAGGATTGAAGGTGGCATTCAAGGCGGGAGGTACAGGTTTCCAGTTTCCAGGGAGGGAAGTGCCTTTCCCCTGTGTGTTGGTTAATTTTAGTTGTCAACTTGGCTGGATTAAGGGATACCCAGGTAGCTGGTAAAGCATTATTTCTGGATATGTCTGTGAGGGTGTTATCAAAAAAGCATGGCATTTAAATCAGTGGACTGAATAAGGAAGACTTGCCCTCACCCAATGTGGGTTGGCAACATCCAATCAGCTGAGAACGCAGAAAAAATGAAAAAACAAAAACAAAAACCCAGAAAAGGTTAATTTGCTCTCTCCCTCTTCTAGAGCTGGGACACACTTCTACTGCTATTAGACATTAGAACCACAGATTCTCCAGTCTTTTAACCCGGACTTGCACCAGTGGCCCCCCAGGTTCTCAGGCCTTTGGTCTCAGACTGAGAGTTACACCATTGGCTTCCCTGGTTCTCCAGTTTGCAGATGGCCTATCATGGGATTTCTCAGCCTCCATAATCATGTGAGCCAATTTCCCCATAAATCCCCTCTTTATCTATCTATCCATCAATATGCTATTGGTTCTGTCTCTCTGGAGAACGGACTAATACACCCTGCCCATAAATTTTTAAAAACTAAATAGGGCTTCTCATCTGTTACTCCCACATATCCTCACTTCCATGAGAATATTGAGAGAGGCACCACTTTGCAGCCAAAGGGGAAACAGCAAAAAATAAATAAATAAATAAATACACAGATAATAAATAAATAAGTAAATAGATAGATAGATAGATAGATAGATAGATAAATTGGATCTGTTGGATAGATACCGCATTCAAAGAAGCAAAGTTCCTTTCTGAGCTGGAGGCTACACAGATTCCTTTGTGCACTATGAATAGTCCTACTTCTCTCCCTACTCCTTTCCCGTCATGCCTCTAGCTGGATTCTCTTCCCTACCTCCTTTAGTTAAGTCCTTGCCCAGACATCGATCAGTGCGTCATCATCAGAAGGACCCGAGCAAGATCTGACTCTGGGAGGAGAGGTCTAGTGAAAACTTGCAGGTCTGCTCTTTTGAAATCTAGCACTTACTAGGCTATTCTGTGCCACTCTATACAACAATATCTAGACATTCTGCCCAAGCTGGCTGGGGAGTTGCTCTTGCCAAGCCTTGGCACAACTTTTGGAATTGTGTCTCTACACACAGACACAAAGATTAGACTTCTTCAATGCAAGGTTTGACGTGGCTGATCGATGCCTCTTGTGTTTTGAGAAACCTCATGTAATCCTCACATCTGTCTTTAAGGGACAGCTTATTTATAGAACCAATTCAAGACTCCATGAATACAAATATCCACAGAAAATAGAAAATCCCTTCTGTGGTGATGTTCACCAACATACCCTTGGGTAATTTACATGCTTTTCTTCTCTGTCACTACAAAAAAGGAATTGACCTTAATCTTTTGATTAAAAAACAGATCACATCACATCACAAGTTTTTTTTTTCCCCATACAAGCTATCACAGTATATAGGCCTCTAGCTCTAAATAATAGAGTTCAAGATTTGTAAATTATCTTAAGACTTCAGAACACAGGCATTCCAAATCCTGTCTTCTATGATAGCTATAGAGTCAAAGAAGTCTGGACTCAGCCCAGCTGTCTCTTGCCGATTTCTTGATGGGGGCAGATCAGTAACCATGGTGTCTTCAAATTCTTCATTCATATCTTCTTACTGGCTCTGGGATGCCATCATCACATCTTCAAAGATGGGCTCAGCATCTTCCTCCATTAGACCCCAAACAGCGTACCTTACTCCAGTTTTCTCCCATGTAGTTCATTCCTGTTCTGTCCTTCCAATTTAAGTCTTCTAACTTCAGCTGGCCTAACCAAGAAATCTGAATATGAGGATTGTGTAAAAAGTCTAGTTCAGACTCAGGTTCCTGAATCTGCTCTCCCACGGCCTGGCTGTTCTCCAGGAGTACAGTTGAAGTAAGCTGTGGTGCTGGCAGGGAGCCAGGAGTCTGAAACATGGTCAGTCCTATTTAGCCATATGTTATCCAGACTTTCATCTTCTACTTTTTTTGTGTGAAGTGGGAGTCGTCCTTTCTTATTCCTCACTGAGGAGGTTTTGCTGCTGCTTCTTCCACTATTCACAGATATTCTGTCATCTTCACAACCAGTGACTACTGAATTTCTACATGAGATGAGTGGAAGCCACACATCTTCCCTCCTTTCCATCATCTGCTCAGTAAAGAATTTCTCTAGCTAAGAATTAACAGTTTTTTTTTTTGTCCTGTCAAAAAAGTTTAGAAGAAAATTCACTTAGTATTTCAAGAAAAACTAGATTAGGACGTGAATATTCTTGTCCTTTCTGATTTTGCTATTTAAAGGCAAATTCTATGCCATCCTTGTGAAGTGTGGCAACTGCTTCTTGTGTCTTGATCTGATCCAGTCTGAATGTAAGGGCAAAACGACATGCCAATTCTTTAATGCCAGTGACATGGGCAGATGTCCTATCTAGGTTTGGACCTTGCTCTTGAACAAGTTCATTAAACAGCTTCATGTAGTGTTTAAAGATGTCTGCAGCTGGATGCATGTCAACAATGTCATAAATGATAAATTTGCTAAAGGCAGCAAGTAGATTCATTCTCTTATGTAAGGCTTCAATTTTATTCATTTAATCTACTTCATCACCATCCATGCTCCAGTTCTCCTCATCTTGACCAGTGAAAATGTGATTCAACAAAAAACTGAGGAGTTCAGACTGGAGTCCAGTATCTGGATTAAACACCAAAGGCTGAAGGCCCTCTCTGCCACCTGTCATTAATTGGTGTCTAAAAGTCATCAAAAGATCACAGAGTAACATGAAAACCTGTTCCTTTACTGGAGTATTAACTGTTGGCACTGTTGGCAAATAGCCGAAAAGGATTTCACTGTTTTCCTCAAAACCAACAAATCCTCTTTGGAAGGAGAACCATCAGTAATTTTCACCAACCACCAAAGAACTGAGTATTGGGAACATGTAGGGTCCCTGTATGACTATCTGTTCTGGCATAGCTCCATGTTCAATTCCAGTCTTCAGTAATCTGTAGCAATTACCAAACAGATCACATTTTGTGAAATCATGAGCATTGTGAAAAGAAATTAACCCCTTCAATGTGGAAGGAACATTGTAAATATCAGCAGCAGCAGCTTCTGCCTCTTGCACTAGGTCCTCCACAGAATGATTAAATAGATCTACATACTCATCAATCAGCTGGCTTTGAGCTATGTCGACTCTGTTCTGGATGGTATACTCTTCACTGCATAAGATGCTATAGGTTTTACCGCAGGCTTCTCAAACATCTGATTCTATGTGTTTCTCCACAATAAACTTAATCTGTTTTGATAAAGCATTGAGATACTTTTCCATTCTGCCTGTGCTGTAGATTTCTAGATCAAAAATACTGTGGGATTTGTAGCAAATTGGCTACTTTCTCTGCATCTGCCGAATACTTTGACAGTAACATAGGAAGTGTGATAATAAAATGCTCAATTTGTTTCTATCATCAATTTGAGTTTTCCTTTCTTTGGCAGTTAGCACTCTCTTGCCATCCCCCTTCCCACCGGAGGATGTGTCTCTGTAGCTTGACAAATTGTACAAACCATTAACTGTATTAGAGCACTCTCTTGCTGGTCGAACATTGCTTCTCTTTGAACAGGTTCTTCCATAAGCAACTCTGTCATACATCCTCAGTCTTTCGACAGTTCTTGAGAGCTCTCCCACAAACTGTCCACCAAGTAGGTTGCATGTTAACGTAACTCAATTTCAAGAAAGAGAAGAACCGGCATCCTAGTGACATTCCCATTTGGACTGTTCCTTCTCGTCCTCTTTGCTAATGCTTCTTCTTCTGTGGGTCATGTCTGCTAAACGGCTTTTCGTGAAGTAACTCTTCAGCTGGCACAGCAACAGGGTGATGTGCTGAATACACTAAGTGGCAAACATTTTCACTGTCTTCATTGGAAGTAGCTTCCTCACTTTCATGAAGTATCAGAGTAACCAATAAAATAGCTTCCACAGCAACATCATATTCTTTATCAAGTATCATTGATACAATGCAATCCTTGAATAGGTTATTGAATAGCTCCAATTTGGGAAACAATTCTCTACTGGTATATAGACTCTGTAGAGCTTTCAAACACATCAGCCTGAGTTCCCCTGGCCTGTCATGAAGAGTACAGCCAAGATATTTTAGGTAACTGTCATTTAGGAAGGCATCACTATACATTTTCATCTGTACCCCAATTTCTTCAATACAAATGGGTCAAATGTCAGCAAAAGCATCACGGTATCTATGAACAATTATACCCTTAAAAGTAGAATTCATCATCTTTTTGATTTCATCCTGATTTTCTTGCAGCTCTTTGCATTTCTGAGGTAGCAACTCCAACCTTTTATTGGCTCTCTTCCCAATTATTTTATTTCTCTCAGCTTCATATTGTCCTGTGTATTATCCTGATGAATACTGAGATTTAAGGCAACATTCACAGAGCAGTCATGAGCTTCATGGCAGCAAGGGTATTTGTAAGTCTAAAAGCTCTGACTTGGGAGTCTGATAAACCAATCAGAAGGGAGATTATTTTATCTATCATATACTCATCATAAATTAAGCAATACTGACACTTTCAAATCAAGACTCCAGTAAATTCACAAAAGTTTGAATGAAATTTTTTTTGATTGAGTTCCAGGGATGGTAATGGGATAACCACCACTGTCCTCATCAAATTCTTCAGTCATTTTTCTGATGATTTCTGTATTCTGCATATTTCAAAACTTCTCTGTTCTCACAGTATCTCGACATCCTGAACAGGATAAAAAGTTTATTAGATCCAGAAGTGCAATGTCTCTGTCTTTTTTGTATGAGTTAATCCAGTCATCCACCATGGACTATATTACATTTTTCTCCAGTTTCACGACCTCAAATGGTGTGACAGGCTCCCCTTCACCATTCTGTTGAGGGTGCCCATTGACTCTTCCATGGCCTCTTCCTCTAACTCTAACTTCAATTCGCTTCTTCACTCTTGGAGATTTTCGAGGTTTCTTATTTGTAGGTCGAGGGTGGCCAGGACGACCACTTTTTCTTTTTCCTTTGACCTTTGTTTGCTCAGCTCACTGTTTGCTCAAGCTCAGCATTGGAACAGGCAATTGTTTCATTAGCTGAATCTTTTAACACTGGTAACTCTGCAGTAATCATTGCCAGAGAGGCCATTCCACAATGTAGCAAAAGAGTCAAGGGCTGTACAACTCAAAGCTTCTAAAACAACCTCAAAGTCAATCAGTTTGGAGGCTGGGAAGTCCAAGGTCCAGGAAACACACCTGGTGAGGTCCTTCTTCCTGGTGGAGGGACTCTACAGCAAGTCAGGGTGCCACATGGCAAGAAATGGCATGAGCAAGAGAGTGAAGTTATATCTTTTTTTTTTTTCCTTTTTGTCTTTTTTTCGTGACCAGTAATGGGATCGCAACCCTCAGTGTCACACCCTTACCGCAACCGGCAACGGGATCGCAACCCTCTGTGTCGCGCCCGCACCGCACTCAGCCAGTGAGTGGACTGGTCTCTATATGGGATCCGAACCCACAGCAGGAGCGCTGCTGCTCTCCCAAGCACGGCACTCTACTGAGTGCGTCACCGGGCCGGCCCAGTGAAGTTATATCTTTTAAATGCCACTCTATACAACTCTTCAGAAAACTACATTTAACATAAATTAGCACCTTTAACAAATACTTATGAAGAAGTTCTCATTATGCCTTTCCTAACAGTGAGCATAATGTTTGGGTATGAAAACACTGAATGTAGTCAAATCTCTGAATGAGAAAGCATAAATGTACTTGCTAAAAATCAATGACAAGGGTCATAATAAAAAGTGGATATTATGGGCCAAACCTGTGGCCCACTTGTGAGAGTGCGGGCCTGGGAGCGCTGAGGCTGCAGGTTTGGATCCTATATAGGGATGGCCAGTGCGCTCACTGGCTGAGCGTGGTGCGGGTGACACCAAGCCAAGGGTTCCGATCCCCTTACCAGTCACAAAAAAAAAAAAAAAAAAAAAAAAGTGGATATTATTATAGGAAAGCCTAACTAAAAATACACTAAAATGGTAACAGTGAGTATAATTCCAGGTAGATGTATTTTTGACAATTTAAAATTTTATTATATACTTCTGAAGTTGCTAGACCTTCACCCTAACCACATATTACATCTGTAATTTGAAAAGTCATTTAAAAAACGTTAGCACATCCAGCCTTTTTGTACATTGTGCTTTTTCATTAAGTATGATGCTACCAAAATTGTCTCCTACACAAAGTCTAAATTAACGGCTTTGCCTTAAGTTTTCAATGATAATACATTCTTCTTCCAATAACAATAACAACAAGGAGAAGGAAAACAGACTTAATCCAATAATGCGTTTGATATGGAATACATCACCCAAGTAACTCATAGCAAATTAATATTCCCATCAATGAAGAACTGTACACTGAACAGAAGGCAGATGATTGAAAGGACAAAAGCTAGCCTAGGAGTTACCTCCTTGGGAATAATCCAAAGAGCAATACTTCACTGTAAATTTGAAGAAGAGTCACCTTTCTTTTCACTGGGAGGGGCCCCAGTTCTGGAGATTTCCACAAACTATAGTCGCTCTTCTTGGATTCCTTTGCCTTGTGACCCCCTTTTAAATGCCAGTTCTCACCAGAATTGCTCATTAAACCAAACAATTATCTGAGGCCTTCCCCCAACCTAATGAAATAAAGACACCTAAGATAACTGGGTCCAAGGTAGAAGAGGTTTCACAGTTAAATTTCAATTTCACAAGTTCTATGGCCTAGCAAATAAGCAACATTTTGTTCAAGAGCTGAACAGAAGTCTGGGTAGTGAATGGCTGGCCCTTGGTCACCAGAAATTCACCTGGTGGAAGAAGTTGGCTGCCATGGCTCAAATCAGTGGTCTTGGGTTTAGCTTTTTCTAAATACATGAGGCCTTAGCTTTTCACAGGCAGAAAATAACAATGATCCATACCTTCCTAGGCTTTTACATAATTTAATAAATTATGGTAATGAATGAAAAGGCTTTGAAATGTCAGTGTGCTCTACAAAAGTAAGGTAGGCTGTTTAGACTCTAGTCAAGTAGAAATTTAGGATTTTTGGCCTTAGCACGGGGAATGTCTGGCTTCATGGGTGTACAATCTGTGCATTCAAACAAAGTCTCATGCGTGGTTTAAAGCTTTGCGCTTGGCACCTTGAAATTCCTAATAATTCTTGAAGAAGAGACTTCTCATTTTCATTTTGCAAATTACGTAGCTTTTCCTAACACTAGGTGCTTGACCCCACTTGTGAATAAAAGCCGTGCATACAGAAAAATAGAATCACCAGAGGTATCTGCTGAGAATAAAGGTCCAAAGTCTCCTTGAGAACATTTTATAATACTTCATATTTATATTTAGCAATCCCTCCCCCCTTCAAATTATCAAAAATCTTCGCCTGATCCTCAGTGAATTAATCACTGCCCAGAGAAAAGGTGACTTCTTATAGGCTGGAAAAGAGCAGAGACCTTTCCGGCACTGCCAGTGAACAGGTGCCCTCCAGCCCTCACAGCTAGACAGAAAGTCCATAGAAAGTCCTGCTGGGTGCTAAGCCAAGTCAGCCTTGGCATAAGTTGTCTGAATTGGCCAGAACTGAACGTGGCTCTGAGCAAGTAAGAGCCTGGGGTTCTGGGTCACCACTTACTTCCCAGCAGGATTACAGATGTGTGGCTTCTAAAGGGAAGCCCGTGTAATCTCTGAGGAAACTTTCTAGCCCTGGGAAAGAAAACAAACAATTAAAGGAAATGATAGCAAAGGTCTAAAGAGCTTGGGCGGTGCTGAGGGGGTAGAAGGATTTGCAGCAAGAAATGCTAAACCATGTATCATAATGTTCTGCCCCAATATTTGGATTAGGAAAATGGGGTACTAGTTATGGATCAAGGAAACAGGAGTACTTCTTTCTGTGTGCTGGGCGCTTTAGAAATATAATTATACTTGATCCTTACAACATCCCTGTTAGCGAGGTATGATTCTCATTTAATAGCTGAGGATTCCCAGGCTTGAAGATGAGAGTTAGTGAGAATGAGCCAAAGGTCTTTCAGACTCAGATACTGGAGACTTAT
Source organism: Galeopterus variegatus (assembly GCF_000696425.1). NCBI lineage: Eukaryota > Metazoa > Chordata > Mammalia > Dermoptera > Cynocephalidae > Galeopterus > Galeopterus variegatus. Next base: position 91,553 of record NW_007731575.1, read on the forward strand.
TGTGAATAATCATCGTTTGTGGTCCCAGAAATATCTGGAAAGCAAGAAAACGGACAAAATGTATGGAAGGTAAAGATTTGGAGGAGTATTAATATACATATTACCCTAATTATTGTCCTATGCTTCTCGGACCCCTACGAAAAGTCCACTCCACTGCTGCAGGGAGAGACTGGCAGACACCCACTCCCTTCTCCGCACTTGGTTTATAGGTCCCATCTGTTCCCTTTTTCATAGATAGAGGTGGCTTTGAGTAACGTTCAGTTCCACCCCTGTAACAAAGGCATCTGAACAGCGCTTCCACACTGCCGCGACTCCTGAATTTTGCTTTCAACAATCCTATCCAGTCCGTTCTCCTGCTACTTCCTGCTATGCCAAGGCTTTCCAAAAAAGGATAAAAAGAGAGATCAAAGCTTTGGTTCTTGAAAGGTCATGGTTAGCCATCTAATAAAGTCAATGTGTCTGTAACAGTGGCACCCACAGTGTATAGAGGAACACAAATAAGCACAGAGAAAAGATGCCCCTGTCTAACTGAACGAATAGGTTATAGAAACAGGGTCTCTATCATGGAATTAGTCAGTAGTGCTCAGGGAGTGAACCTGCCACTGTTGGTAGTCCCTATCTCTAGGGACTCTGGGAATAGGTTTTAAACTATCTTTAGTGATGCCACAGGGGACAGGAGAGGGAGGCCGCCCTCCCTAAAACACCTGTTACCTCACACAACATAAGGATGTCCTGAACTTGTCTAGGTGGTCTTGTCAAGTGGTTCCATTTCCACCCTCTTCATGTTATAGGTCTGTAGGCTGATGGGTACTGAACTTCTCCATCACAGGTTCTGAAGGAGATGGTGACTGTACAAATCTGCAAAGGAGACTTGCCTGTGGGTAGACAGCCTAGCACCACCGCATACAAATTACATAATTTGGAAACTCATTTAGGTGGATGACTGGGGCACACGTTCTCTTTCCCTTATCCAGAGGAACTTGTGAAAATGGTTGCTGACCCCAGGGTACCCAATCATGCAGCCTGTGGAAACAAGGCCAAAAATGTAAAAGATAATACAGGACGATGTAGTGGGTTGAATCATGTCTCCCCAAATTCATGTCCATCTAGAACTTCTGAATGTGACCTTATTTTCAAGTAGGGTCTTTGCAGATATAATTAAGAATCCCAAAATGGAATCATCCTGGGTCCAGGGTGGGCTATAAATCCAATCACTGGTGTTCTTCTAAAAAGAGAGAAAACAGAGAAATGCAGACACAGACATAGAGGAGACACACACAGTAAGGGAAGACATGTGAAGATGGAGGCAGAGTGATGCAGCTACAAGCCGAGGATAGCCAAGAATTTCCAGTGGCCACCAGAAGCTGGGAAAAGGCAAGAAAGGATTCTTCCCTAGAGCCTTCAGAGGGAGTATGGCTGTGCGGATACCTTGAGTTCTGACTGCTGCCTTCAGAACTGTAAGGGAATTATTTTCTTTTATTTTCAGCCACCCAGTTTATAGTAATCCGTTATAGCAGCCACGGGAAACTAATGCAGTTAGGGACTGCACGAATCAAACCACAAGATCAGATAAGACAGCTGCTTCAGTGGCCTGAATACCCCTTACAAAGGAAACATAGTTCATCCTACTTTAATGAACCACCAAAGGGGAGTTCTTAAATATTATGCTGAGAGGTGAAGCCACTTATTTATTTGAAGGAAGAAAGTTAAAGGAATTCATTTTATTCTTCATTATCAAGTATAATGACTTATGCAAAACTCTGGGTAACAAATTATTGAAATGGGTTTTGTGTTCTCCTTACTTTGTTACCAATTACTGACGACTCATGTGCCATGCAAGATTATGGGTAGCAAACCGTTGAGATGGGTTTTGTGCTCTTTTTCCTATGTTACCCAGTACTGACACTAATGCCATAAAATATACATAATACAACTGCATTTTATAGTATATTAGTGTCAATAATCAGTAACATAGTAATTTGGAAAATTGTTTGCATTAGAAACAAGCTAATAACAGAACAATTTCACGAAGAACTCTATGTTAAATGGGGTTGCTACCATCTGACAATGAGCATAACCTCTTGGAGGAGAAAACAATGGATGAAAATGAACAGTTGCTAATATAGTATATGAATTTGGTGCTTTGCTCTTACTTGGCAAGTACGCCCATAGGATTCTATTGGCAATGGGGATGCAATTAAAACACCTTCAGGCCTGACACCTGGACCTAATTTCCACACTTAGATAAGGTTCAAGATCTAGGGCTCTAACTGAAAAGTCAGGATTTGTGAGGCTAGATAACACTTCAATTTCTAAACTCTGGGTGATACCAAGAACACAGGTATTTCATTATCCAGATATCAGAAGTCCATATTTCTGATTTTCAAACGTAATCCAGGAGGGTGGTATTTGGAGAACACTTATCTTACTACACTAAAGTCATTGAATTATTTCTACATGCAATAATATATGTAATACAAGCCAATATCAAGAATGAAACAGACAAATGTTAATAAGCAAACTCAAATAGAATGACATAAAAGAGAATTCTTGTTTTATCATAAAGCAAGTATCAGGTCACCATCCGTATATATAGTCTCCAGGTATTTGAGACAAGAGTTTTCCTTTATTTTAGTTTTCCCCTTGAAAACACCTTGTGTGTCACAAAATAGAGGCATGAATATAAATAGGCAAAGGAATGACTATTTTATAAGCCAGTATGTACACATTTGAAGCATTGAGGCACAGTCAGCATGGAGTTGTCAAAGGTGCAAGGCCAGTGACCCCTGGGATGGGGAAGCCTATTTTTGTTATTTCTTGTCTTAACCAGCCTGACCCCGGATAACTCCTCTCCTCCTTGTTTGTAAATAGAAACTACCACACATATATTTTCTATGCAAGATACCTGGGAAGGAGGACTGAGTCCAAAATTTAAAATACCACTATATTAAAATACCACTATATTTAAAATACCACTATATTTAACAAAACTATGCTGTTAAATAAAATTCAAAACTATGCAACATGACTTCCAATGCCCATTCAGTCCCTGAAAACAAAAAGTACTTAATCTGACCATTAAGTTCCTCATTTATAAATTGAGTATGTCCCACAATTTCCAAAGGGAAATTTATGAAAAAGGATGAATGGCAAAATTCAGTTGATTAATGTGACATTAAACATGCAATTGTTTGGGGAAATGAAATCCCAAACTTGACTTTCAGTGGCACTTCTGGGCATTTGCTATTTGAAATAACAGGGGCTTGACTAGTCTGATGGTCAACGTGTGCATTTTTACATTGGAAAAGCCACGAAAAATTTTAAAACATATTTTTAAGAATACTGTTTATATTAGTCAGTGTTCTCCAGAAAAACAGAACCAATAGATTAAACACACACAGAAACATGCACGCACACTCATATATATAATACATATTACATATATATAGAGAGAGGATAACTAGACAGATAGATAGATATAATAGACATAATATGTATATTATAAAGAGCTGGCTCACACAATTAAGGAGGCTGATAAGTCCCAAGATCTGCAGAGTGAGCTAGCAAACTAGAGACCTGGGAGAGCCAATAGTGTACTTCCATTACAAAGGCCAGCAGGCTCAATACCCAAGGAGAGTCGATGTTTCAGTTGGAGTCCAAAGGCAAGAAAAAGTCTTCTATACTTAAGGAAGGGTCCCCCTGGTGTAATAAGCTCCAGTTGATTGATTAATAAGAGGTAGTCTGCAGGGGCTGGCCAGTTAGCTCAGTTGGTTAGCACACCGCTTTACAACATCAAGGTCAAGGGTTCAGATCACTGCCTTGGCCAGCTGCCAATAAATAAATAAATTAAACAATTAAATAAATAAATAAATAAATACATAAATGAGTGAATCAGTGAATGAGTGAATGAGTGAGTGAATGAATGAATGAATGAATGAATGAATGAAACTTATTAGATTACTTCCTCCTCCCACCCGCCCCTTAGTTGGCTGCCTTCCTTCTAAGTCTCACTTCCCCACAGCCCTGCCAGGGTTACCTGGGATTCCCTCTCAGATAAGCCCTTGGTGCTCATAAGTTTGTCTCAGGGTCTGCTTCCAGGGAACCCACCCTTGGACACCTTGTATGTTACAAATGCATTTCATTTACCCTCACACTTGAACGTTTGGCCGAGGGGAAAATTCTCAAAGTTCTTTTCCACCAGCACTTGAAAGATAAGCTCTTTCCCATTCTCCTGGGCAGTTCTGCTTGCCTCGTGATCTCCTTTTCTCTTTCTCTCAATGGATGAAGTATATTAGGAATACAAAGTGAAAGTTGTCGTAATTAAAGTGGAGTCACGTGTGTCAAACTCTGAAAAAATAAAGCTGGGAGGCTGAGAAGGGAGGGCCCTCATGTACACAAACCTATGATTAGAACCATTACAAAGTCTCTTATGCACATAGGCTTGTGACAAAAACTTTTGCCAAAGACTTTTCAAACTGCAAACTGCTACATGAATCACAACGACATATAGCCAGATGTATGAGAACATTTGTCTGACACTGTCCCATCAATGCACTCCTGTGATGAGCCCCCATACCCAATGCTGTCTGTTTCAAAACAAAGTACATGTACTTTTCTCTTTTGCCTTTAAACACCTTTGTCTTCCTTTACTTTCCTGGATATGCTCATAGTTTACTGGGACATGGGAATTACCGTTGCAATGCCCTATTCCCAAATAAAACTTCTTAGAGATTTATCTCTCTGTTTTTGTTTGTTTGTTTGTTTGTTTGTTTTTTAGCTTTAAAAGCAGAACTGTATAGGTAACAGTATCAGGAATGCCTGTGTATATTGAGAAGTTAAAATAAAAAAAAAAAAAAAGAGGAAATACAACTTCAAACGAAAGGACTCCATTTGTCTCTGAAGTAAGCACTACTCTGAATTCGGGCTTCGCCATTCCCATGTCTGTGCGACTGTTACATAGAACAAGCAGAGGCCAAAGCCAAATAATTTTGTTCCACAATCCCTCCCAATGCCTGAGCCACGTCCATTCCGCTGGGTTCTTTCTTCTCTGCTCCCCATTATCCATCCCTGAGTCACTATCAAATAATGAAAGGTCTTGGTGACCTTAGTATTCCACACAGTCAGCGATTCAGCATGTCCTGTCTATGATGATAATCACAACTCTAGTCTTTGCATGTCAGAGCTTCTCACTTCCCCCAGCTCAGGCTCGGCTGGACTGAACCCTGCAGCAGGGAGGGGGAGTAGAGGTGCGATCCTGCCTTTGTATTAGCCAGCATCTGCCCTCTCCCCTTTTGCAACCACTTGTCTCTCAGGTCTCCTGAACACGAGGAGGGACAAGAGGTCAGGTCTAGGAAAGGGCTCCCTTATCAGCATGGAGTTTAGCAGCTGTTGAAACCTGACTTTTCTCTCCCTTGGTGGGTGCCTTCATGGCTATTTTGGAGACACTCTCAATGGGCCTTGGACCCCTGCAGTTCACCAACATATGGCTTCTATGCAGAGCTCTTGAAAGACCTCTGTTCCACTCCCAGCCACTCTCAATTTAAATTTATTGCTGATTCTGAATTCTTCCTATAGTCTCCCACAAACTTCTGGAGAGACAACCCCATACCCCAGAGGCCTCCTTGAAGCCCCATGCCCCTAGTAATTTAGAGGTGTAGGGCATTTGCACTCAGCAGAACTTCCAGCTTCTCTAAACAAGGCCCCTCCTTGTCTCCAAATCCCCCAGACTCTACAGTGTCAATAAACACCCTCTCAAGGGTGGGCAGCATGGAGATGGGTCAGATGGATAGAGACCATTTGAAGAAACACCACGTCAAAACAAAAGAAGTGAACAAAGCTTCAAGATTAATGGTTTCATCAGGGGAAGGGTTTGTTGATCCACACATCTTCCTGGAATTTTTTTAATCCTCAAGGGACAGAGGTTGGTAAGGCACATGGTGTTTGGCAGAGGCCAACTCCACCCTGGTGGTGCTGGTGTCAGCGTCCACACCACTGCCGTGCCTCCCCAGTTGCCTACTGAGTAGAACACTCAGCATTCTTTTAGAGGTCAAGTTGGGCTTAAGTGTTCATCTGCTTTCCTGATGATGCTTGCTGTGGATGTGCTGGGACTGAATTGTGTGTCCTTTAATCATAATTGCTTGACTACATAGATGGATTTAGGAAGACAGCACAGTATTGAAAGCCTGTAAAGATGGAAGGAATCCAGAATTATCTGAAGGAGAAACGCCATGTGGCCACAGAGGAACCTCTGCACTTCCATCTCCCTAACACACACACACACACGCACACACACACACACACACACACACACAGTCATAAGACACTGCTTTGAGGCAGCATCTGATTTGAAATAACAGCTTTAATGATTCTCTGATTCCCACATATACATGAGAATATTTCTAGAATCTCTATTTTTGTCCATTGACATATGTATCAACTCCTATTTCAATCGCTAATCCTATGGAGTAAGTTTTGATATCCTTTATGACATTCAGCTCCCCTATTTGGATAATTTTTCATATTTTCTCTTCAAGATAATTTTATAATCTGGTCATCCAGTTGCACATACACACTCAAAATTCTGTTGTGATTTATGACTGGGATTGCACTAAATTTATACTTTGATTTAGAGGAGAATTGATGCCATTTCAAAGACTATCCATGAAAAAATGTTTTTAAATATTACTTTAGTGTCCAGACTGGAAGCTTATGAAAAGTATCTGTGTATTTTTCTTAATTATATTTGTAGGTATTTCATAAAGTTTGTGACAAATGCAAATAGGATACTTTATTTCTGTTATATACTCCAGTAGCCAGGAGGGAATTAAAATTTTCTATATGTTTAACATGTATCAACCAACCCTTCCTGGCCTACTTTCTAGTTGATTGCCTAATCCCCTTAAGAGAAAGACAATTTTCCACTTATATTTATTAATAAAATACTCTACACTAATAAGTTTTCATCCCTCTCCAATCTGTTTTAGACACCCAGCACAGGTGTCAGCGTGTCCAGACATGGCACTATATAGAGTAGAAGGAAACTGGGATGACTGAGCTTTGCCTGACACTCAAGAAAGGGAGAGTGTGGCCTAGGTCCCTCTTTTTTTTTTTTTCCTGTTTCATATGCTTTTAATTTATTTTAATTATTTTTTTTTATTTTTATTTTGTCAATATACAATGTAGTTAGTTATTGTGTCCCTTCACCAAAACCTCCCTCCCTCCTCCCTCTCCCCCCTCCCACCCAGATGTGTCTCCTCCATTTTCTCGTTGTAAGAGCTTCAAAAAAAAAAAAAAAAAAAGTTGAGGTTGTTAAAGTTGGTGTTTTTGTTGTTGTTGTTGCTGTTTGTTTGTTTTTGTGTGAGTGTGTGTGAGAGTGTGTGTGTGTGTGTGTGTGTATGTATTTGTGTGAATTGATTCATTCACCTTTAGCTCCCTCCAATAAGTGAAAACATGTGGTATTTCTTTTTCACTACCTGACTCGTTTCACTTAATATTATTCTTTCAAGGTCCATCCATGTTGTTGCAAATGGGAGTATTTCATTCTTTTTTATAGCTGAGTAGTATTCCATTGTGTAGATATACCACATTTTCTGTATCCACTCATCCGATGATGGACATTTGTGCTGATTCCAGCTCTTGGCTATTGTGAAGAGTGCTGCGATGAACATTGGGGTACAGGTATAGTTCCCTCTTACAGGCATCTGTGCCTGAATTTCCCCAGTCATTATGTGAGACAGTTTGGGGCTGCCGGTGTGGAGAAATTCACATCCCTTCATAACAGTCATTCTACTTCCTCAGCACCATTAGAAAATACAAAGCCCTGACGTCATCATTAGCTTCCTGAAATCCTGTCAATATCCATGTCCTACCTCTAGATGACAACCACAAGGGCCTCACTTTAATGTTAACAACATAGTTGTTCTAGATCAGACACTTGGAAGGTAACAGAGATTTTGCATGAGCCAGGAAAAAGCTCTGAGACCAAGATAACCGAGTGTTCTATCCAGGGAACAAACAGGCAGATGGTACCCATCCATAGTATCTACTTCCTTTTTTGGCAACTTTCACTCACCGTATTCAGCCCTGAGCCAGAAGTAACCTAGGTGATGGTGACCAGTGGTCGGATCTTACAAGATTCTTAGACCATTATGAGTCATCATGATTCCTCTTGGTTTTAACCAGTTCAGGCCCTGAGACTCAGAAAAAGACAGTAAAACTGAGAGAAAATTTTCCCTGTCACTTCTTACCCTCTCTTCCACTTCTTCAGAAGAAATCTGTGCTGTCTGGGAGGTAAAACCTGATAGTCCAATATAATATAACACGTTTCTGTGTCATCACCAAACTCATGTACCTGATCAACTTCAACCCTGCTTGGTAATGGGGTGGGGGAAGGTGTGGGATAGTCATTCGCTCAAACTGTGATACAGACGCTCTGTAGAGAAGTGTGAAGGAGCACAGGCTTTAGAGACAGACTTTCTCAGGTTCAACCCCAGGTCTGTGTAACCTTGGGAAAGTTCATCAATCTCTACTGGGAGTCAAAAATTGAGAAAAAAAATGGGCACCCGCCTCAGGCCTTGGCACTGTGTCAGATTCAAATAAAAGAGCACACAAGGCTTTTGGGGGTGAAAAATGGCCAAGTATTAGAATTGAGCACAATCTTCAAACCACTCAGATGACGATTCCAGGATGGAAACTCAGCAGGATGGGCACTAGAAACAGAAACTAGGTACCACTTTAGAATTTAAAAATATATTTCTTCTTTAAGTTTTATAGTTATAATTGATGCACAAAATTTGTACATGTGTATAGGGTACAGTGTGATGTTTCAATACATTGTATATATTGTATAATGATCAATCCAGGGTAATTAGCATATCAATCACTTTAAACATCATTTCTTTTTTTTTTTTTGGTCTTTTGTCTTTTTCCGTGTCCGGCAACGGGATCGCAACCCTCGGCGTTGCTCCCGCGCCTCGCTCAGCCAGTGAGCGGGAACCGGTCTGTATGTGGGATCCGAACCCTCGGGTGGGAGTGCCGCCGTGCTTCCCAAGCGGCGCACTATCCAGTGCGCCACCGAGCCGGCCCCTAAACATCATTTCTTTGTGGTGATAACATTCAAAGATTTCTCTTCTAGCATCTTGAAATATGCAATATATTATTATTAGCTGTAGTCACCCTACTGTGTAATAGGACACCAGAACTTATCAATTGAACGAACTCTCCCCATGTCCCACCTGGTAAACACCATTCTACTGTCTAATTCTACGAGGTCAACATTTTCAGATTCTACATATGAGTGAGATCATGCAGTATTTGTCTTTCTGTGCCTGGCTTATTTCTCTAAACGTAATGTCCTCCACCTTCATCAGTGTTGAAGGGCCCATCAGTTAGTTTGTCAGTTAGTCAGTCCACAAAAATTGGTGAGGAACTATACATTTGGTAATTGAAACAGGAACCAAAAATGTGTCAATGGAACAGAATAGAGATTCTAGACATAGACCCATGTATATGACAGTGTGAAAGAGGGAATGTTGGTATTTCAGAACATATGATGCCCCCAAACAGTACCTTATGACTACAGCTGGTAGCGTGTGTGTGTGTGTGTGTGTGTGTGTGTGTGTGTGTGTGTGTGTGTGTGTGGGGTGGGGGGGTGCTGACCAGTACAGAACAGGGATTGAATCCTGGACCTTGGTGTTATAATCACCACACTCCAACTAACTGAGCTAACTGGCCAGCCTTACCTCAGCGTTTTTTTTTTTTTATGGTTAAAAAAAATGGAAACAGGCTTGATTGTCTGGATTTCATCGTCGTCTTCAGGTCTTCTCAGTTGTGCTGTCTTCCTGAGGCTGTGTGTGGAGTCGACCAGTCATGGATAAAGAAGACACTGAAACTCGTCCCAGTGAACCCACAGTGAAAATCAATAAGTAGCCAAGCCAAAGCTCAAAACGCAAAAGGACCCCCAATAATATGCTGATTTATATACTTGATAGACAACTGGGGAGGATGAGAAATGATGTGGATCTGTCAAAGTGGGTGTGGATGCTTTCATAGACAACACCACGGTGGATTGTGCCTTTGACAAAAATGTCATGTGACTTACATGCTTATGCCTGCCCAGAATTTTGAAAAAGAAATAACAATGTTAAAAAAATAAGTAGAACAACAAACTCTTCCCAAGTTTGAGCCATTAAAATAAAATCTGTATTTTTGTTCTTTTCAGTTCGATGTGTATTTGCTGACATAGGCCTTCTTGGGTTACACTGGACAGGGGATTCTGTTTTTCCCAGCATTCTGTGTAGGAGCTCTCAGACACAGGGTAGGTGATGAGATCATGCTGCACTTCAGATAGCTCCACCATTCATCCGAAAAAACAGTGTGAAGGCATAGTTATGTAGTACTTGGCCTTTCCAGGACCAACACCTCTTCTCCTTAGCCATTTTGCAGAGAATTCACTGTGTTCCCCTCTGAAACCTAACTGCTTGCCCCAGTGAAAATACGTTGTTTAAGAGCAGACCAAGAGCTGGGTTGGGGATTTGGGATACCTCTTAATATTGTGCATGTCATGCGCACAGAGCCGTCTATAGGTAATGGCTCTGTTCATTGTCCACAAAGAAGTGGAGTTGGAAGGTCACCTTATTTTTGCCATGTGAAACAAACCTGTTCAGGGCACAGCCAATTGTAGAGAATTCATTTAACCAAAGTGACACCAGAGCATATGCTGACATGACTTGCGAGATGGCTCATTCACAAAGCTCTATCCCCGAAGAAATGTGCTGAGCAAGTCAGATATTCGCCCCGAATAACTGGGAATGGGCATTATTTAGGAAATTGGGCACTGAGGAGTGAGAGCTAAAGCTGAGGGGTGGGGAGGGAGAGCCGAGAGGTCGGAGCAGTGGAGACCCTGCAAGCCTACATTGTGAGTAACACCAAGTTAAAATAAGGTGAAAGAGTTGAAGCAGCCACAAGTTCCAAGCAGTACTCTTGTCCTCTAAAGTGACATGCAAAATAAATCTCCCTTCCTCCCCTCCCACTCTCCACAGTTTTCTGTATCCTGGACCTGTAGAGTATTTCTCCAACCCCCGCCCTGTCTCTCCTCCTCTGCCTGCATCCGAGGGGCTGTTTCTCTCTCTCCCCTCAACCAGATCTCTTCCAGATCTTTACTCTGTAGAGCAATTTTAACTTCCCTGTGTTCTTGTTACTCTCCTCTCTGCTCCTGTTTCCCTTTCTTTCCCTGCTGTGATTCAGCATTGCCAAGTACAGCCACCAGACTCTGTGCAGGTGTGGCTGTAGGATAGAGGAGTGTGAACACTCCTTGCTGGCTACTGCAAACCTGCCATGGTAATCAATCAGAGGCTGGGAGCTGGTGCAAAGTTGAAGAGTCGAGGCTGGAGAAGCAGCAGGTTGAGTATGAAGGAGAAAAACTCAAAGTGGAGACCAATAATAGCCTCTCTCCACTCCATTGGCACACAAGAGAAAAGATAATATTTAGGTTGTAGAGCTTCATGTACCAACATTGTACAGATTGTCATGTTTTTGCTACCATTTGTAAATACTTCTGTGCTCCTTGTTTTCTCCACTTGCCAACTGTGGAATTTACACATGTTGGTGTGTATAGCTGTACATCCTAAGTTTCAGTTCTTCTCTTGTATGTCAATGTGCTGTAGGAGTTTGGATATACCTGTTACCTTTTATGCACCTCTACATGTGTCTTCTGTACTTGTTATACCACTGGGAAAAAAACTCAGTGTTTTGTGGACGTTTTTATTTTTTTGGATTTTAGATGCACCATGTATCATATCTGAGTGTGTTCTGTTATCCCGTCATCCAAATAATCTATAAGACTACCCCTTTCAGTGGGGATATGTTTTGTGCATGACAGCCAGTCTAATTGCCTATTTGTCCCACTTCTTGCCCCATGGTCCCATGTGCAAAGTGTCCATGGTGGCCAGGCAAGGATGTGTATGGGCACAGAAACGTGAACTTTCCATAATGAAGGCTTTCTGACTACCATTAATGGTGAGGTCCTAACCTGCCAAACAGCAGTGACCAATATTAAGCCTCAGATATATCAACATTCCCCAGGCAACTCTGCCTGCAACCTGGTTGCAAGATAATTACATTGGACCTTTTCCATGTGAAGGGGTTTCTTAGTTCATTCAGGCTGCTATAAAAAAATACCATAAACAAAGCAGCTTATATACAACAGAAATTTATTTATTACAGCTCTGGAGGCTGGGAATTTCAAGATCTAGATGTCAGCAGATTTGGTGTCTGGTGAGGGCCTGTTTCCTGGTTTATGGATGGTACCTTCTCATTGGGTCCTCGCATGGTGGAAGAGGCAAGCAGTTTCTCTTTGGTCTTATTTAAGAGAAATGCTCCCTCACAATCTAATCACTTCCAAAAGGACCAATGTCCTAGTACCATCACTTTAGGGATTAGGAATTTAACATGAATTTGAAGGGGACTAAAACCATTCAGACCTCAGGGAGGAGGCAGGAATATGTCCTCACTGTAATAGACACATATTCTGGTGATAGATCTGCCTGCCCTACCCATAATGCTTATGCCAGCACCACCATCTGTGTATTCACAGAATGCCATCTACTGTGAATAACAAATAATATTATGGTATTCCACACAGCATTGTTTCTGATCATAGAATTAATTTCATGGCAAAGGAAATGCAGAAATGGGCTCATGCCCAAGAAATTAACTGGTCTTACCATGTAAGCCATCACCTAAAATTGGCTGACCCAATTGAGAGGTGGATAGGCTTACTGAAAATCCAGTTATGGCACCACATGGGTGACAGCACCCTGAAAGGATGTGGTTCTATTTAACAGGATGCAGTATATACTTTAAATCACAGACCATTATATGGTGCTGTCTCCCCCATTAGTATAATACATATGTCCAGGGATCAAGGGGTAGAAGTGGGAGCTGCTTCTCTCACTAGGACACCTAACAGACAACTCATAGAAGTCTTGGTTCCCAAGGAGGAATGAATGCTTCCACAAGGGATCATATGAGTGATTCCACTGAATTGGAAGAGGAGACTGCCACAAGGCCATTTTGGGTACCTCATCCCATTGAAACAGTAGCCATATAGGGAATTATATTACTGGCTGGGGTGATTTATCCTGATTATGAAGGGGAACTAAGATCCTGCTACGTAACCAAAGAAGTGATAAGGAAGAACTATATTTGTAATCGACTTGGGATTTTCTTGGGTACTCCTTGGTGATTCCATGGCCAATACTAAATGGTAATGGAAAACTAGAGCAATAAAAAAATAGCCAGTATCATGGGTGACTCAGATCTCTCAGAAATGAAAGTCTGTGTCACACCACCAGGTAAAAATTCCAAATAGCTGAGGCCTGGGCTGAAGGCAAGAGAAATAAGTAATGGCTAATTGAATGAGGAAATTATAAACATAGTTTATTTTAATATGTGTATGAACCTAATAATATCATATCTTTAGAATACACAGATGTTGAGAGCACAAGTAGAAATATACAAATTTACAAATAAATAGATTTTTAAACAAATATCTCAGGAAATTGAGAGAACAACCAGAAAAAAAAAAAAAATCAGGAACAGTATAAAAAATTTCATGCACCCCCCTTACTGAGCATTCCTAGCTTTTAAGTTGATTTGCTTTAGTACCCTGATCCTAATACTCTTTCAGTTCCACTGCAAATTCCCTTATATTGATTCCATCACATTTATTCTATCCTTCAGATCTATAGTGTCCTCTTCCCTCTCCTTACAGGGTTGGAATTCCATGTCAATCATTATAATCACCTGGTTAATGACCATCTCAACTACCTGCCCTTCTCTTTTTTGGACATAGTCCATTGACAAAAATGCAAATCTGGTCAAAGACAAGATTCTGCTTTTCTGTGCACCGATACCGGGTAGGTAAATTTGTAGGGGAGTTAACAACAGAATATACAGGCTTACCACCTGTTCACATAGATGAATATCTCCGCTCCTATCCCTCACTTGCACACCAGATCCCAAACCATCTCACCTTCTCAAGGGCATCACTCATGCAATTCTTCATTCTCTGACTCCTTCATTGCCTATTCTTTCCCCCCTTTGCACCAAAACTTCCCTAGTCTACATTTGGTGTCCCTAATTAACCTCTTCTCTTTCTTCAGAATTAAGCTAAAGCTTCAGGAAAATACAACACAATAATGTTGAGTTTATCCTGGGAATGTTAAACTGGTTCAATATTTTTAAATCATCCAATATAATTCACCATATTAGCAGTCTAAAGGAGAAAAAGAAAATCTCATGATCATATTGAAGGGGATCAGAATATGCCACCCCAAAATACACTACTTCAGTATAAGAATTATTTTGAGCTGAAGGCAATTGAGAAACAGTAGACAAGGAGGAGTTATCTGCCCTTCTTCTATATGCCTAAAAGGAGGGCATAAATTTCTCTTTGTAAGGAAAGTTTCCATTTATAAAGGAAGTGGAGAACCTCTCTTAATCACCAGAGATGACACCAAGATGAATCTGCAAACAAAGCTACAAAACAAATAACCCTTATCTGCCATACATTTCTTAGTCATCTTCCCACAATATACCACCCGTAGGAGTCCAAAACCCATTTTCCCTTGTCTAGTCCTTCTCCACAATTAATCACCGTTTGGTAAAATGGAAGTATAGACCTGTGTGTCTCACTGCCTCTTTGGGTTTTTCACTTCTTTTGTGTGAAGCCCACATGCATGTAAAAATTAAAAATATTAACATCAATAAAAAAAAACATAAACAGTTTTTCCTGTTAATTTGTCTTTTTTTCAGTTTAATTCACAGGACCCAAGCACAGAACATAAGAGGACAGAGGAAAGTTTTTCCCCTGCTATAATATCAACGGAAGTAGAAAATGCATTTGGCAAAACACATCATTCGTTCCTGATTAAAAAAACATCAGCAAACCATAAATAAAAAGGAGCTTCACCAACTTGATAAAGAACATCTAAAGAAAACCTACATCTAACATCAGGCTTAGGAAATGCTAATTGAAACCAAAGAAATCTCTCTTCACACACAAGAATGGTTAAGGTATAAAAGACAGACATTATAAAGTTTTGGTGAGGATGTGGAGAAATAGAGCCCTCATATATTGCTTATAGGAATATAAAATGGTACAGCCACTTTGGAAAGCAGTCTGATAGTTTCCTAAACAATTAAACATAATTACCATATGACCCAGAAATTCCACTCTGAGGTATACACCTGGACAAATGAAGCGTATGTCTATACAACAAATTGTATAATAATTACAGTAGCATTAATCATAATAGTAAAAAAGTGGAAACAACCTATATGTACATCAACTGATGGGTGGATTAGGAAAGGTGATATACCCATACAATAGAACATGATTCAGTGATAAAAAGAAATGAAATACATGCTGCAACACCGA
The DNA here is from genome assembly GCF_000696425.1 of Galeopterus variegatus. Classification (NCBI taxonomy): domain Eukaryota; kingdom Metazoa; phylum Chordata; class Mammalia; order Dermoptera; family Cynocephalidae; genus Galeopterus; species Galeopterus variegatus. The sequence goes on from NW_007731575.1 coordinate 106,992, forward strand.
TAAACCTTGAAAACAATATGCTATATGAAAGAAGCTAGACACAAAGTACAGCATAACGTATGATTCTATTTGTATGAAAAGTCCAGAACAAACAAATCTATAGAGATAAAATGTAGATTAATGATTACCTAAGGCTGGATTTACCAGACAGAACCAGGGAAAAAGACAGTTAAGAAGATCCTTCCTAAGCTCAGGACAAATCTCAAAGACATGCCCTAAAAAGTAACTCTGCATAAGGGCCCAATGTTAAATGGATCAGCTTGTAGAGCAATTTATAGTCCAGGACATTGTCAGAACCAGTAGAGCAATCAGCAGGCAGTTAGTGAGCCTAACAGCTGTGAACACAAAAAAAGACAAAGAGAGCCCATTTAAAAGCATTTTCATCCCAGGTAACTGTGTACATGTTCAAATCTGTGTCCTCAAAGGAACCGCATCAGGGCATCATGCTGGAGGAAAAGGAGCTTCAATAAAATAGTCCAGCCAAGTCACTAAGCAAATAAGCAAGCAACAACAACAACAAGAAGTCCATGGAAGATCAGTATCCAGAGTTGCTACAATATATTGTCATTTAAAATGTCAAGTTTTCAACAAAACATGACGAGTGTGGTGGCAGTGAAAATGGCAGATTGACAAACGCCAAAAATTCTCTCCTCCAAAATATAAAGAAGAATACTGGCAAAAATGGTCATAATCAAAATTTTCAGAACTATAGAAATAACCCAAAGGCTTGTAGCCAGCCAAAAAACATTTACTCAACATCCATATGCAGAAGAATGAAACTAAACCTGCACCTCTCACCATGTACCCAAATCATCACAACATGGATTAAAGACTTAAGTGTAAGATCTGAAACTATAAAGCTACTAAAGGAAAACATAGGGGAAACACTTCAGGAAGTAGGACTGGGCAAAGACCTTATGAACAAGACCCCAAAAGCACAAGTAACAAAAGAAAAAATAAATGGGATTATATCAGACTGAAAAGCTTCTGCACAACAAAGGAAATAATCAACAGGGCAAAAAGACAACCTACAGAATAGGAGAAAATATTTGCAATCTATGTATCTGACAAAGGATTAGTATCCAGAATACACACGGAACTCAAACAACTACACAGTGAAAAAACAAATAACACAATTAACAAATGGACAAAGGAGCTGAATACACATTTTTTGAAGGAAGACATACAAATGGCCAATGGGTACTTGAAAAAATGCTCCACATCACTAATCATCCAGGAAATGCAAATTAAAACCACATTGAGATATCAACTCTCGCCAGTTAGAGTTGGCTATAATCAAAAAGAGTGAGAATAACAAATGCTGGTGAAGATGCAGAGAAAGAGAAACTCTTCTACACTGTTGGTTGGGCTGTAATTAGTACATCCGTTATGGAAACATGTATGAAGGTTTCTCAGACAACTACAGATAGAACTACCATGGAATCCAGCAATCCCACTACTGGGTATATACCCAAATGAAAGTAAATCATCATGTCAAAGGGATACATGCACTCCTGTGTTCATCACAGCTCTATTTACAATAGCCAAGATATGGAACCAACCTAAATGTTCCTCAATGGACAATTGAATAAGGAAAATGTGGTTTACACAGACAATGGGAAACTACTCAGCCATAAAAATGGATTACATTCTGTCATTCACAGCAACATGGATGAGCTTGGAGAAAATTATGTCACCAAAATAAGCCAGGCATGTAGGAAAAAATATCACATCATCACTCATAAGTGGGAGCTAAGGGAGAAAGAAGGAAGGAAAGAAAAAACACAGTTCTCTGTTGAACTTGAAGAGAGAGTGAACAGATCTCGGGTTGCTAGAGATGGAGGGGGAGGGGGAGAAATGTTGGGGAGAGGGTGGGTGGGGGAAAGGGGAATAATTGCCATTTGTGGTAATGGGCATGCTGATAGTATAGATCTGATCATCACAACTTGGGCAAAGTTGGTGACAGTTAGCTTTGTGCCCCATGAATATGCATAATTAATAAAAAAAAGAAATTACAAAATGAAATCATACACAAAAGAGATTATTTCAAAAAGAAAAGAAAAGAAAAGAAAAAAGTGGCTGAATTTCCGTAAGAACAGCAAGCTTTATGTCATTTTAACTGACCCTAGTTCCATTCTACACTCTTTAGCTCTGCCATAGCTTGGAAAACTAATAGCTCACATTCAAGGTGAAAACTAGTAGCTTAGCAGCCACCAGAGTTGCAGAATGAAGCTGGAGCTCTTACAAGGCTTAATTCCAAGAGAATTGTTATTATTTTATCTGTCTGGTGGTTCCCTGCAAGACCCTATTTGCAAGCCTTCTTATATTTGACCCGATTTGAAGATCACCTAGTGCAAAAAACCTTTTTATGAGGGATATTTGTAAAGGATGCTTTATAATGATAAAATTGCCAATCCATCAGGAAGATCAATATACAAAAGCAATTATATTTCTGTCTGCTAACAATGTACAACCTGAAAATAAAGTTAAGAAAACAATTCCATTTACAATAGCATCAAAAAGAATAATATACTTAGGAATAGATATAACAGAAGAGGTGCAAGAACAAAGTTGAAAGAATTACACTACCTGATTTCAAGTTGCAGTTATCAAGAAAGATAGTGTAGTTTGCTGTAAAGCTAGATGTTATACTTCCCTCTTTGTAATGGAGATGAAAAAAGAATTACTCGATTACTCACAGCACTATGTATGCATTGTGCCGCAGAAGGATTCATTTCAGTAATTTCCCCATTAGGCGGAGAAAACTGAATGTGGCAGCCCAATTCAAAGTTAGCCTCTCCATTTTATTGTAAAGACAATGAAGTTTCACAAGAAAATTCAGTTGATTTATTCATTACAAAGAACACAAGGACTAGTAGCATCAGTGAAATAACAAGGTGACATTCCATAATGCAATTTGTAAAAAGTTAAGTCGATCCACAAACAAAAGCTTGTTCTAAAAAACACTTTCTTTCCCAAAGCAATTTCCTTATTATGTTTACATAACAATCAAGTAACTTTCTTAACATATCAATTAGTTTGTTAACCAAGGACATCTGTCCTTGAGCCAGCAATTTTGCTGTGTTACCATTGTTTATCTACAGCAGAGACTAGCCTGGGGAAAGTTTCCTGTCTTTTGCAAGCTTCACATTTCTATATGTAATTTTTAAAAGTTAGGTTATATATATAAAAAAAAAAAAAGTTAGGTTATACCTGAAACTATAGGGCTTTGTAAGCTAGACCCTGTGAAATACATTTACTTTATTAATGTTAGTATCCTCCACAGCTAGACAAAGTTGTTCAATAGGAAAAATAAACTTTTCAAAAAATCGTACTGGAATAACTAGATATCTGCATTTTTTAAAGAATGAAATGAACATTATATACATGTATTAAAATACAACTCTGTACCTGATAAATATGTACAATCAATGCATGTCAATTAAAAATAAATTAATTTTAAAAAGATCTAAACATTCTCTCTTATCCCATGCCATACATAAAAACTATTTTAAAATGGGTAGCACAAAAGCACAGCAACAAAAGAAAAAATAAACAAATGAGATTATATCAAACTAAAAAGCTTCTGCACAACAAAGAAAACAATCAATAGGGTGAAAGACATCATATAGAATGGGAGAAGATATTTGCAAACTATACATCTGACAAGGGATTAAGATCCAGAATATACAAAGAGCTCAGACAACTTCACAACAAAAAAGCAAGTAATCCATTTTAAAAAATGGGCAAAGGAGATGAACAGACATTTCTTAAAGAAAGACATACAAATGGCCAACAGGTATATGAAACAATGCTCAACATCTCTAATCATCAGAGAAATGCAAATCAAAACCACTTTGAGATATCACCTCACCCCAATCAGATGGGCTATTATAAAAAAGAAAGAAAATAACAAATGCTGGCGAGGATGTGGAGAGAGAGGAACCCTCCAGCACTGTTGGTGGGACTGTAAATTAGTACAGCCATTATGGAGAACAGTATAGAGGTTTCTTAAACAACTACAGATAGAACTTCCATGTGATCCAGCAATCCCACTACTGGGGATATATCCAGAGGAAAACATCAGGTCGAAGGGATACTGCACTTTCATGTTTATTGCAGCTATATGTACAATAGCTAGGCAGTGGAACCAACAACCTAAATGTCCACTGATGGATGACTGAATAAGGAAATTGTGGTATATATACACAATGGAACACTACTTAGCCATAAAACAGAATGAAATTCTACCATTTGCAGCAGCATGGATGAGCCTGGAGAAACTTATTCTAAGTGAATCAACCCAGGTACAGAATGAGAAATACCGCATGTTCTCACATATAACTGGGAGCTGACTCTGTAAATAAACAAATGAACAGTAAAGACTGACAGAGAGAAAGAAAGAAAGAAACAACAATCATAGTAATACCTTGAACTTTTAGAAAACTACAGGTGGAAAAAGGGAGGGGAGAGGGAGAAAGAGGGGTGCTAATGAGGAATTGGTCAGTGGACACCAAGAACGATTGTGTATTGTAATGATGAGTAAACTAACTACACTGATCTGACGACTACACATTCTACACAATTATTGAAAATCAACATTGTACTCCCCAGGTATGTGTAATAAAAAAATAAAATAAAATCAATAAAAATAAAAATAATAATGATGATAATAAAAAAAACAAAATAAAATAAAAATAAAATAAAATAGGTAGCAGACCAAAACAGAAAACTAAAACTACAAGACTTCTGGGATAAAACATAGGAAAAGATTTTCGTCACTCTGGGACCAGCACAGGTTTCTTAGACAAAAGCAAAACACATGAACCACCAAGAAAACACGGAGAAATTAACCTCATCAAAATTAAAAACTTCTGCTCTTTAAAGTACAACACTGCAAAAATTAAAAGGCAAGCCACAGAATGAGAGAAAATATTTGCAAAACATATATCCAACAAAGGCTTTTTGTCTAAAATATATAGACTTCTTATAACTCAATAATAAACAACCTAATTTTTAAAAGGGAGTAAAAGATTTGAATGGACACTTTACAAGAAAATACATATTAAATGGCAAATAAACATCCAAAAAGATACTCAGCATCATTGGTTTTAAGGGAATTGAAGAGAAAACCATAATTCAGTACCATTACACACTCATTAGAATGGCTAAAATTAAAAAGACTCACACCACCAAGTGTTGCTATTAAGTGTCTTATATTAGTTAGAGGTAAGTCATAAGTCCAGCCCACATTCAATGCTGGGGATTGCCCAGGGAAGTGAATACTTGGAGTTGGTGATCACTGGGGGCAATCACAACAAGTGAATGGCTAGAAAATTTGTGGTTTATCCCTACAATAAAATACTACTTAGAAATAAAGAGAACATGAATGTTTATACATGCAACAACATGGACAAATCTCAAAAATGTTACACTTAGCCAAAGAAGCCACACACAAATGAGTTTATACAATATGATCCCATTTATGTGAACACATAGAAAAACAAATCCAACCCATAGTCATACAGATCATATCATGGGTGGACTGGGCCTGGCTGTGGGGGAAGGTGTTGGCTGAGAGAGGTATGAGGGAACTTTTGGCTATGATGAAAATGTTCCATATCTTAATTGTGGTGGTGGCTACACTGATGTATAAATTTGACACTTATCAAAATATATTCTTGATGTGGTTGCATTTTATTGTATTGTTAATTATACCCCTGGCATAGAAAAACTCTGAAAGATAAATTAAAGCAAAATAAACAGGAGGCCACTAGCTTGAGGTCATCTCTGTAACTGGAGCTCTTATGGAAGAAAACCACAACTTAGAACCAGAACTTAGAAACATTACTTGTAACTGACTTAAAAAAAAAAAAAAAAAAAAAATGTGTCTTTTTGAGTTATTAGGAGTTAGGAAGAAAAAAAGAAATCCTAATTTGCTAATAAAGTGCAAAGAAAGAAGTAATAAGTAGTCAAGACAGGAATAGTATTACTTGTACCAATAGCATCAGTACAAAAACAGCCAAATAGCCAATTGGTTATTTAAATAGGGACCCCCGATCAGACCATACCCAAATAAGGCAAATGCCTCACTATAGCTTAACCAAGTAATTTCTCCACTTTGCTTTGGTGATCAACCTATAAAAGCTCATGGCTTACACTGCTTGGTGGATCTCTCTAAACCTCTTATTTTCTGAGTGCTGCTTGACTCATGAATTATTATTTGCTTAAATAAACTCTTAAATTTTATGTATGTATGAATCTGTGTATGTATTTATGTATTTTGGTGCCTGGCCAGTACAAGGATCTGAACCCTTGACCTAACTCTGGTAAATTAGCATGTCTAAAGTTTTTCTTTTAACAGATGGAGACAAGTACTGCCTAGGAACATTGGTACTTGAGGAAAGGCACAGTGGCAGTGAGTTCCCTGGGTTTTCTTTTTGCCTCCCACATATTCATGCTGAGGCACTGAAGAAGACTGCAATCCAGAACTGCCAACAAAGAAAAGCTACAAGAAAAGCCTGTTCCCCTAGCCAAAGAATGGGGGGGGAAAGAATGGCTAACAGAACTAAACAACTCTCTTTTTAAAAAATACACTTTATTTGCACTCTATCTCCAAATGGTGTACAGAGAAATTTAGATTTAATTATTCAGTATGCAATAACAGAAACAACAAGCAAGCATTAACCTAGGTTTATAGTTACTCGAATGCCAAGGATTAAACGATATGCAATGGACTGACAAATATACTGCCTATTATACTGGATCAGAGAAAATGTAAACAAGTTTCATTGGTGGCTTGAGGCAACTGATGAAAACGCACTACCTGGAAGGTAAACCAGGCCTCTGCTCTGTTGGTAGTATAGACATTATCATGAAAGATATTTTGACAATACCCGTCCTACTCCAGTCAAGGTGCTCCACCCCTCTCTTCAGTTTCAGTGCGGCTGAGCGGGAAGCTATTCTTCAGTTCCTCAGTCCCCACGTGGAAATATGCAGAAGTGCTTGGATGCCCATGATGACTGCATCAGGGATCTAATCTCCCACTCCCACCGCCCACCCAGGAGAAACAGGCAGTATACTGCTGGAGTTGTGTCAACAAGGTCTGTGAGGTCTGGGCCTCCTTCACAATTCATCATCAAGGAGAAAGATGAGAAAGTCCAAAGGAGAGCTAGCTGGCACTCTGACCCATTCACCTACGTGTCACTCCCTTCTGAAATCAAGGAAACTGAAGGATGTGGTGCAGTGCGGGACAGGGATAGTCAGATCTCTGATTTCCCACCCACTGTCAACCACTAAATCCATATCCAGCAAATATATCTTTCAGGAATGAAGGGGAAATAATAACATTCTCAGATGAAGAAAATTTAAGAGAACTGGTTGCCAGCAGACCTACCCTTAAAGAATGGCTAAAGAAATTTTCTAAGCAGCAAGAAAATGATAACACAGGACAGTGGGATTTTAGGAAGGAAGAAAGAAGAATGAAATGAGTAAAAGTAGGTGTAAATGTAACAGAATAACCTTCTCCTCATGAGTTTTTAAGATCGTGTTTGATGGTTACAGCAAAAATCATAACTTCAGTCAATGTGAGCTCAATATACGTGGAGGAAATATTTAAGGTATTTATGTTTAAAAGGGAGGAGGTAAAGGTACCTAGAATTTCTGCACTTTACTTGAAATGGTTTAAATTCAGATGCCAGTAGACTGTGATATGTAGTGTATATTGTACTATCTACAGTAACCAACTAAAACTATACAAAGAGCTATATTCAAAAACGCTATAAATATATCAAGGTGGAATGTCTATAAAATACTCAAGTATCCTACAGGAAGAAAAAATAAAAGAAACAGAAGGATAAAAAACAAAATTAACAAACAGAAAAGAGATAATACAATGGCAGACATAAACCCTAATATATCAGTAATTACTTTAAGCATAAATGGTATAAGAATAACAATGAAAAGACAGAAATTAGCAGAATGTTTTTTTAAAAATATCACCCAACTCAATGCTGTCTACAAGAACCTCACTTCAAAATTTTTATGTGATTTAAAATATTAAACATGGTTTTATGTTTTACATTAAAAAAAACATGTTTTCCAAATACTATACATATCTTTATTTAATACAAGTAAGCCAGTCACAAAAAGGCAAATACTATATGATTCCACTTATATGAAGTACCTAGAGTAGTCAAATTCATTGAAACAGAAAGAAGAATGGGGGTCTATAGGGGCTGAGGGAGGGGGATAGGGAGTTGTTTAATGGGTATAGAGCCTTAGTTTTGTAGGATGAAGAGTTATGGAGATTGGTTGCACAACAGTGTGAATGTTTTTAACACAACTGCACACTAAAAATGCCTAAGATGGTAAATTTTATGCTATGTGCATTTTATCACAATTAAAATTTTTTAAATAATATAAACCAAAAAAATGGTACTACTGAAAAATTTTCTCAGAAAACAACAACCCTAAAGCTACCATCATACCTAATGGTGACTGAATTCTTTCCCCCTATCATCCCAAACAAGGTAATCATGCCAGCTTTCCACCATTCTTACTCAGTCTAATGCTGGAAATTCTATTCACTGCAAGAAGACAAGGAAAGGAAATAAAGAATTGAAAGGAAGAAATAAAACTGTCCCAATTTTCAGGTGATAGATTATCTAGCTAGGAAATTTCAAGAAATTGACAGAAGACTCCTAGAAGTGATACAAGAGTTCAGCTAGGTCACAGGACATAAGATGAACACATAAAAATCTATCTTATTTCTACATACTTATAAAGAACAAGCATATGGAAACGGAAATTAAAAACACAGAACTATTTATAACCACTTCAAAGAAAATAAATATTTAGTAGTACATTTGAAAATATATACAAGGTCTGAATCCTGAAAATTATACAGAATTTAGTGAAGGAAAACAAAGAAGATTTCAATAAATGAAGAGACACGTTGTGGTCATGGGTTGGAAGAATCAACATAAAAATGATGCCAATCTTCCCTCAAATTGGTCTGTATGTTTAACACAACTTTCAGCAAGGTTTTTTGTACCCATAGACAAGCTTATTCTAAAATATATATGGACAGGCACAAGCCCTAGAATAGCTAAATAAATGCTGAAAAAGAAAAATAAATTGGAGGAATCACTTAACCCCCATATTAACATTTACTCTACAGCTACAGTAATCAATACAGTATGGTATTATCGAAAGGATAGACACGTAAGCCAATGCAACAGGATAGGGACCATTGAAAGAGACCCACAGAAATATGTTCAATTGATTTTTGACAAAGATGGAAAGAAATTCAATAGAGGAAGGATAGATTTTCCAACAAATTGTGCTCTAGCAATTAGACATTCTCACGCAAAAATTGAACCTGGACCTAAACCTCATGCTTTGGCACAAAAATTAACTCAAGATGGACCACAAACTTAAATGTGAAATATAAAACTGAAAAAATTTAAAAGAGAACATAGCAGAAGATCTTTGAGACTTAAGGTTTGGTGAAGTCTTCTTACGCATGACACTAAAACCACAATCCATAAATTAAGGAGGTCAATAAATTGGACTTCATCAAAATTAAAAGGTTTTGCTCTGAGAAAGCCCCTGATAACAGAGTAAAAGGACAAGATACAGACTGGAAGGGAAATACTTGCAAACCACATATCTGACAAAGGACTCACATCTACAATATATAAATAACTAAAAACTTAATGGTAAGAAGCAAATAGTCCAATTAGAAAATGGCAAAAAACATTTTACCAAAAAGTGTATACACATAGAAAATAAACAAATACCATGATTTTGCTTTCATTAGCCATTAGAGAAATACAGATTAAAACCACAATGAAATATCACTATATACCTGTCAGAATGGCTACAATAAAAAATAGTGATAACACCAAATGCTGGCAAGGATGCAGAGAAACTGGATATACTCATAAATTGTTGGTGGGAATGTAAAGTGTTCCAGCCACTCTGGTAAACAGTTTGGCAGAGTTTTATGAAACTAAACATGCACTTACCTTATGACCTAGCAATCACACTCTTGGACATTTATCCAAGAGCAACTGAAATTTATGTTCACACAATAACCTGTAAATAAATATTTATAGTAGCTTTATTTCTAATAGCCAAAAACTGGAAATAATCCTAATACTTCATAGATAAATGGCTAAACAAACTGTGGTACAACCATACCAAGGAATATTACTCAGCAAAAAAAGAAATGAACTATTGACACTTGACACTCCCAACAACTTGGAAGACTTTCTAGAGAATGACACTGACTGAAAAAAGCCAATCCCAAAAGGTTACATGCTGTGTGATGCTATTTGCATAACATCCTTGAAATAAAAAAAATATACAACAGATTAGTGGTTGCCAGGCAGTAAGGAGAGGGACAACAGGATGGAAGTGGATTTGGTTAAAAAACAAAAAAAGAAAAAAAGAAAGAAAAAGGAAAAAAAATGGCAATATAAAGGAATTCTGGAATTCTGAATAAGATAGATGAACTGTATCAATATATCAATACCAATATCCTGGCTGTGATATTGTACTATAGTTTTGAAAGACTTTATCATTGTGGGAAACTGGTTAAAATGTACATGGGATCTCCCTGTATTTTTCTTACAACTGCAAGTAAATCTACAATTATCTCAAAATGAAAAAAGTAATTAAAATATCAATTGCATTTCTGTATATTAACAACAAACACATGGAAACCAAATGTTTAACATGTATTAAACACACGTACAATTTACAGTCATTCCAAAGAGAATGAAATAGGTATAAGTCTAGCAAAATAAACAAAATATGTACAGGGTGGCTGACTGTGAGTGTAAAGGAGTGGTCCAAAGGAGTTCTTCGGGGTGATGGGACATTTTTGTATCTTCATTATAGTGGTGGTTACACAAATATTTATATGGTATAAAATCACACAAACACACATTAATGCAGGTGAAAAAAATAGTGAAAGCAGAATTAGGCCTGTAGTGTACTTAATACTAATATACCAATGTCAGTTTTCTGGTTTTGATACTATACTACATCTACAGCTGGGTGAAAGGCACAAAGTCTTTTTTGTACTATTTTTTTTGCAACTTTCTGTGAGTCTGTAATTATTTAAAAATAAAAAGTTAAAAAATAAATGAGATACAGGCAAACAGAAATTTTAGAAATGATTGGAGGAGACAGACTCTGCAAACGAATAGAGTTCAGTCCAGTCTGGAACAAAGAGTTTCTGTGTGGTTTAAGTCTGTATTTCTGGGGCCTTTCTTTATCGAATAAGTATTTTTTTTCATTGTATTATACAAGTAATACTTATAAATACTCATATGGATGTACATATATATATATATATATATATATGGAGTAAAATGTGTAAGTCTTCCTACTGCCTTAACGAGAAGGCGAACAATGTTGAGTAATTTGGTATATCTGCTCCGACATTTTTAATGCATTAATACCCATGCACGGATGTGTAGTTGACACAATCATCATGTCACATAATAACCTGGTAGCTCTGGAGCTGGCTTTTTTTTTTTTCTCTCAACTATATAGGTAGGACAATTGCCCTATCAGTGCATATGAACCTGCTGAGTTCCTTAAACAGTTACACGGGATGCCATGGTGAAGTTCAAGTGTGACAATGAACAGGCATTTCCAGAGGGCCTGAACACTCAGGTCAGTCTTTGTGAAAATGGGATGGGGTTGTGGTGACCGATTTTAAAAAGTCATGACCATAAGGAAGCATAAGCATTTCCCCGCTTCATTAAATAGTCTGGAGAAACAAGATCGAGTTTTGTTTGGATTGGTTTAGTTTCAGTAGAATAAAGATTAGGTGAAACCATGAAAGGGCCTCTAAGCACTCCGCCAAAGAAAGCGGTAAACAAGGGCAAATGAAAGCCTGAGAACAGGGCAAACAAGGGATTAAAAGGAGTGTTTAGAAGGGGAAGGACAATGGGGAAATTTACCAGTAAAGAAATATACTCGACCAGCGAACATGCGAGAAAGAGAAAAATACACGCGTGTGGGTTTGGTGGCACACCGCAGTGCAGAGTTACTGCACTATGCGAACTGAAAAAGAAATGCCGGACAGTGGGTTGGTTGGTTGGTCTGGTTTCCATCAGGAAAAGGGGGTGACATACCGGCGGGGCCTTTCGGATGTGCTTTCTGTGCAGAATCAGCATCGCAGTCCGGACCGCCCTGCCCTCCACTCCTACCCGACCCCAGGGGATTCCGCAAAAGCGATCCTGGCGGAACCGCTGGGGTCAGAGTGGAGTGAGGCACTCACCTCAGGCGCAAAATTTAAGGCAGAATGTATTAGTCCTTTTCCGTTGCTTATAACAAAATACACACAACTGGGTGATTTATAACGAAAACGAAATTTATTGCTTACAGTTCCTGATGCTGGGAAGTCCGAAGTCCAGGGAACACAGCTAGTGAAGGTCTTAGTGGTGGCAACAGTGATGTCAGGGTATCACATTGTGAAAATGGCAGAGCAGAGTGAGCAAGAGAGGGCTTCTCATTCACTTCTTTTTAAAGCCCTCAGAACCACGCCCCTGACCACCATTTTTTTTTTTTTTTTTTTTGTCTTTGTCGTGACCAGTAAGGGGATTGCAACCCTTGCTGTGGTGTCGCCCACACCGCGCTCAGCCAGCGAGCGCACCAGCCATTCCTATATAGGATCCAAACCAGTGGCAGGAGCGTCGCTGCGCTCCCAGGCCGCACTCTCCCGAGTGCGCCACCGGTCGGCCCCTGACCACCATTGTTAATCCATTCACTACTGCAGGGTCCTGCAATCCAATCACCTCTTCAAGGCTCCACCTTTCAATCACCATCATAGGATTTCCCACCCTCTTAACAGTCGCAATGGGGGCTAAGATTCTAACACATAAAACTTTGAGGGCACAATTCAAACTTCAGTGAGTTTTGGGGGGACATAATTCAATCCACTACATGGAATCAAAAATCTCACGTAATCAAGACAAATAATATTTTAAATGCTGGTGAGGACACAGGGAAAGGGAAACTCTTCTGCACTGTTGGTGGGACTATAAATTAGCACAGCCATTATGGAAACCAGTATGGAGGTTTCTCAAACACCTATAGATAGAGCTACCATAGGATCCAGCAATCCAACTGCTCAGTATTTGCCTAAAGGAATGGAAATCATCATGTCGAAGGGATACCTGCACTCCCATGTTCCTTGCAGTTCTATTTACAATAGCCAAAATAGTGAGCCAACCTAAGGGTCTGTTGAAGGATGACTGGATAAAGAAAATGTGGTATATATACACAGTTGAATACTACTCAGCCATAAAAAAGAAGGAAATTCTGCCATTTGCAGCAGCATGGGTGAGTCTGGAGAAAATTATATTCAGTGAAATAAGCCAGACAAAGAAACAGAAATACCACATGTTCTCACTCATAACTAGCTGCTAGGAAGGGAGGGCAAGAGGGTGAAGGAAGGAATGAAAGAAAGAAAGAAAAGACCACAAAAATACATTGAACTTTCAGAAAGAGAGAACAGTCCTAAGTGTACTACAGTTTGGAGTGTGATAGGTTGGGCAAAGGGTATAAAGAAGTACATGATTTGTAAGAATGAATATGCTAATAACAATTTTTTTAACAATTTAAAAATATAAGAAGACTATTTATAGAGTTACAAGTTCTTAAGTGTATTTTCCAAGTTAATTAGTTTTCTGCATTATCCAGTTTTAGTCCATCCAGATTTAGCAACATGAAGTCACCTACAAGGGTATTTCAAAAGTTCGTGGAAAAAGTGCCCTCGTATTTCTTTCTTTATGTGTGTATAGGACATAAAATATCCACAACAACTTGCACTTAAATATAGAAGGTAGAAGAATATAAAGGCTTCATTGTACCAGCCTTTGTTTTCCCATAGCAGTTGACTCTCTTTGAGCACTGCACCATGTTATAATATCCAATACTCAGACTTTGGTGTCTCAGGTCCAACTTTACCTCTCTTGCAATATGAAATCTTAACATATCCAAGTTTGGATATTGCTTCTGTCTTGAGTAGAGTTCACTATTTACATGTGTATTTGCCCTAAAGTGCTTGAGGGCAAGAATCTAATGAAGTATTTTTCACATCCAAATTAGGCACAAATTGAATTCTCTTTAACCCAAACTGATTCCAAATGGTGTATTGGAAATGTTTATCTCTTGTGCCATGGTTGTCCCCTTTTAAAGGCTGGAGTGAATAAAAGGTAGTAAAAATTAGTTATCCTGTGCTCTTTGAGAATTCCAAATCTTAAATTACTTCCTAGTGATATGGCTATTTGAGCAAGTTTTGACAGATCACTTAACCTGTTAATCTTGTTGGCAAAAACAACTGTCATCAATTTTACATTCTCTAACTTTCTGCCAATGTACAGTGTAGCACATAAGCTATAAATGTGAAATAAAGTTTGTGAGCCAAATTGACTTGCTTACAATGTGAAAAAAGAATGGTAGGTAGTACTTGAGATAAGATTAATTTAAAACCTCCACCTCAAAGGATTTTCTATAAAAGTCTGATTTGGTGGTTCAGAAAATTATCACATAAGAGGCATCACAGATTTGCTGATCACACCTCTGCTCTGCTGGGCAAGTGTACAACTGGGTAATAAGATATGATAGGTGCACGGCTCTAGTATGCCAAGCCAATGAGGAGCAGGCATAAACAAGGCAGGTGCTGAGAACTCTTAAAGGGCACATGGAAGGTAATTTGGAATAATGATAAGAACTGGGAAAGAGTGACAGGCAACTTGCTGAGCTAATGGGACTCCATCTAAGGTGCTCACTTTGAATGCATACCCAATAATGGCAGCAAGATGAAGAAGTTGCAGTTATCATGGTCTTCAAAAATACTTTATAAAAGAAATTCCCTCCATCCATTACAGTATTTACAGTGTTTTTCTTTTCTTTTCTTTTCTTTTTTTTTTTTTTTTTTTCCAAACCCCATGGTTATTTGCTGTCCCTTAGCAGACATATGCCAGGATTTTTGCTGTCTTAGTGCCCTCTCTTCGGTTTGACCTCCAATCACATCCCCAGGACTCACCTCTGTTATTTGACAGCTACTCGACATCCAAGGCCAAGGTCACATACTACCTCCTCCAAAGTGCTTTTTTGATTCTCACTCCCTGAAAAAAGTATTATTCTATCTTCTCTTTGGGTTCTCATAGTATCATTTTTGAATCTCAATTCTTACTGTTATAAAAATCTTTTTTTTTTTGTATTCCAGTATTCAAGTGCTTTTCTGTCCCTCTATGATAAATCTTGATCATTTTTTTTTTTTTGATAGGGTGCTGGAAAACAAAACTTTGTGTAATGCACAGAACAGAGGCAAAATAAATAATTAACTGAAATATCAACCATATAAATCATATTGGATTTTTCCCTAATTTCACTTGGCTAGAATGCAAAAATCTGCAGTTAAAATTTATAGAAATTTTCTCCAAATTGAAAAGTAAGCCAAATTTTGATCATATACAGATATATCATTTGTATACCTCTGCTCCAAACAGCATACTATTCTGAAGGTCTTGATTTACTGCTTACAAGGGGAAAAAGAGTCCTCTAACTCCAGGTAGACTTGGGCCATATATTTATGTAGAGCTTAAAAAATATATAAGCAGTGGGTAAGTTCAAATACATCACCAAGATCCAACTCAACTCATTTGCACCCAAAGGGTTATGCCCAGCACATAACTGGAAGAGCTGCAGTGGGTGCCATAGAGACATTTCTTGAACACACTGTTATCAGACCCTGTCCTGGTACTCATGATTGCACATTGCTATCTTTCTCCTCAGTTACTGGCTCAATTGTTGGTCTTTCGACAGTATTTATTTTAATTTTTTTTTCTATTTAAATGAAATTCAAACAACAAAAGAAATTAACAACTTTGGGCCAGCCTGTGGCTCACTTGGAGAGTGTGGTACTGATAACACCAGGGCCATGGGTTCAGAACCCTATATAGGGATGGCCGTTAGCTCACTAGGGAGAGCGTGGTGCTGACAACACCAAGTCAAGTGTTAGGATCCCCTTACCGGTCATCCAACGAGTCAGGCAGAGAAAAGAAATACCACATGTTGTCACTCATTGGTGGGAGCTAAAAAATAAACAAATTAATTCACCCACATACACACACAAAAAAACCTTGGGGGGCTAAAATAAAATAAAATAAAGAAAAAGAAATTAACCACTTTAATGTGTACAATTCAGTGGTATTTACTGTGCAGATATCTGCTGCATCCTTCTCTGAGTGTGCTCCAGGTTAGGTTTCCAACTGCCTCTTGATCTAAATTTCTTCCCTAGGAAAGCCAATGAAGCCACTTTCCCCTGCTGTGAATGTTCCAGTGACTATGTCTCAGCAGCAGCAAGACAAACCTGCTCGGCCTCCCTCTTTTTCTCTGGCAGCCACTCACAATGCTGCCTGCCAAAAACTTAGAATTTTCTATTCAACTGGAGGGACATCCCTGGGATGTCAGGTGATGCATGTGTCTTTCTTTGTCTCAGGAAAAGCTGCTTACTTATAGTAAACTATGTGGATATTCAGTGTCAGGAAGATGATGCAATCCACAACTGTTTTTATTATTATTATCATTATTATTATTATTATTGATTTTTCCTTTACCCCTTTTCCCTCTCCATCCTGATTGGCTTTCTTCTGTTGGATATCATAAATTCCTTAAACATATAATGGTCATCCATTCTCCTGAAGTCCTGAATTCAAAGATCTGGCTATAAAATTCATCCCATGACTTTAGCTGTTGAGATCTGGTGATCCTTTTTTTATTTTGTGATGAAGATTTTGAATTTCCCCTAAATTTCAAGTACAGATTACACTGCTAAAATGTGTCAGTAAAAGTTTTATTGACCTCTCTCTGTCTTCACTCAATTACCTCTATAAGGTAAAATCTCATGTGTAGAAATAAGACAAGGATACTTTGCAATTTTATCCATTTTACTTTCTGTATCAAACCTGATGTCACATAATTTCTGGTCACTTTCACACTTTCATATCGTACTTTTTTTCCAAATTAGAAAATATTCAGTTATATATAAATCACAGGCAATCCTAAATACCTGTAAGAACCACTTAGAAAATTTAACAGCACAGATCTCAATTTCAGTAGCAGCAAAACTATAACATTCTCTGAAGTTATCTGAATCAAAAATACTTGAGATCTAAATGCAGAAACTTGCAAAAGTAATTAAAAGATGAAAGTGTGATTGATTGAGAGACTTTGTATAAATACCGAACATGAAAAGATGCCAGTTAATTCCAAATATACTTATCAGTTGAATACAATTATGGTTAAAAAACAATTCAATAGGGATGAGGCAGTAATCTAGGAAAGAAAAAATAATCTAAAGTTTATTGGTAAAAATCAATGTATAAAACTAAGAAATTTTAGAAGAGCAATGAGATAAAAATTTTCTCTTCAACTATGAAGTGGAAAGATAAAATAATTAAAGCTGATGTACAGACCAAAAATTGTATACAAATCTACGGCAAAGTATAAGATAATTATTTTGAAAAATATTTGGCAATTATCTCATCAATTGTAAAGCATAATTAGTACGGTAATAAGGGGGTCAATTAAGTTCAAATATTTTCCAGCAAATTATATGGGTTAGATGATAAACTGTCCAAACATGAAGAGGAGGAATAAGTACTAGTATAAAAGGAGAGCTTACCACAATGACACCTTTTGCTTCTTTGGCACTTAATTTTTAATTCAAAATGAAAGTTAATTTTCTAATAACTTTTGATATTATAATGTTTGTCTCTGAAAGTAAAGGCTGAATTGTTTTATCATATGTTAATAGGGAGGGCAAGTGGCTTCACCAGCTTATATTATGAAAGAAATGGATTCAGACATACGTTTGTTCCACATGATGTCAGCCCAACCTCCTGACCTCCAGAGATGGGAGTCTGGGAATTGAGTTCAATCATCACTGAGTTCAATGATTAAATCAATGATGCATAAATAATTAAACCACAATAAGTACACTGGACACCAAAGCTCAGTGGATCTTTCTGGTTGGTGAATTCATCAATGTGCTCAGAGAGTGATATGCACTGATTCCATGGGGAGAGGGCATGGAAGCTGCATTTGGGTTCCTTCCAGACATTGCTATATGCATCCATTCATTTGACTGCTCTGGATTTGTATTGTTTATAGTGAAACTATAATCATAAGTAAGTACAGCATTTTCCAGACTTCTGTGAGTTGTTCTAACAAATTGTGAAACATGAAGACAGTTAGGGGAGCTCCCTATATTTATAGCCAATTGGTCAGAAGTGTGGGTGGCCTGGGGACTCCACCTGTGGCTTGTGCCTGAAGTGGGGGCGATCTCGTTAGGGACCATGCCTTCTCACTTGTGAAATCTGACACTAAGTCTGTGAGTGGTGCTGTGGATTGAATGTTTTCTCAAAACATAACCCCCACTGTGACAATGTTAAGGTAGGAAATCCTATTATGATCATTGAAAGGTGAGGCCTTGAAGTGGTTATTAAATTGGCAGGACCATGCCCAAATAAATGGATTAATCCATTGATGGTTTAATGGTGGTCATGGGCATGTTTCTGAGGGCTTTAAAAGGAGAAGGATCGAAAAGGTAGCTCTCTCTCTGCTCCTGCCATATTTGCCATGTGATACCCTACATCACTGTCGAGTTACCACCAAGAAAAAGGCTCTCACCAGATGTGTTCCCTGGACTTTGGACTTTCCAGTCTCTGAAACTGTAAGCAATAAATTGTTTATTATTTATTTTAATTGTTTATTGTTTCTCATAAGTTATTCAGTTTCAAGTATTTCTGTTATAAGCAACAGAAATGGACTAATACAAGTGGTTAGAATCACAACTGAATCACCTTCCAGTACATCAGTTGGTGTTCATGCTGATGAATTGTAGGTATCACCTTGAATGTGTGAAAGGATATACAGATAGCTGGTAAAGTATTATTTCTGGTTATGTCTGTGAGAGTGTTTCCAGAAGGGGTTGGCATTTGAATCAGGGGACTGACTTAGAAAGATCCACCTTCACCAAATGTGAGTGGGCACCATCCAATCAGTTGAGGGCCAAAATACAACGAAAGGCAGGAAAAAAGTGAACTTGCCGTCTCTCTGTCTCTCTCTCTTTATCTCTGTCTCTCTCTTCTGGAGCTGGGACACCCATCTCCTCTTGTCCTTGGACATCACAACCCAGCCTTCTCTGGCCTTTTCCAGCCTTCAGATTCTGGGACTTGCACCAGCAGCAACGCCCACTCCCACCCCAGGTTCTCTGGCCTTTGGACTTGGACTGAGGTATGCCACTGACTTCCACTGGTTCTCCAGCTTGCAGATGGCATATCGTTGGACTTCTCACCCTCCATAATTGTGTGAGCTAATTTTCCTAATAAATCCCCTCTCAAAAATATACCTATCCATCTCTCTAGCTATATACAGTTGACTCGAACAATGCAGGAGTTAGAGGTGTTGACCCCCTGTACTGTCAAAAATCTGCTTATAACTTTCTCTTGGGTTGGAGCCATGCTGCACTGTGTGTGCCAAGCTTGGGGTGGAGGGGGGGCACACCATCACTTAAGTGGTAGTTAAACAGTTAAGTACTATTAATGTCTGTGAGGGTATTTCTGGAACCCTAGTAATAACCTACCTGTTATGTGGGAACTTAACATTTTGATTAGATATGTCATACATTCATGACACACCTAACCAAAACATTTCTAATATACTTATTGAGAATAATCTATCTATAAGTGGACCCATGCTGTTCAAACCCATGTTGTTCAAGGGTTTGCTTTGTATCCTATTGGCTCTGTTTCTCTGGAGAACGCTGACCAATACAGTGTTAGAATAAAACCTAATTTCTGTTCTTACCACAAATGTGAAACTTCTCGGGAGGATGCTTCTAAATTGTATGTAACATTAGAAACCCAGAGTAAAGAAGAAAAACTCACTTAAAAAAAGCTCAGAGTCAGTCATTTCAAGTGACAAGAGGAATAAATCACCATCAACACAGAAAACTAAATAAATTACCATAAATGAAGTCAGAAATTTCAACAATGCTTAGTAACCCAAGAACTTAAAACATTACAACAACCTGTTTAGTTTGTAATAAACAGTGTCAGGTGGCTGACTGACTCCTCTGAAAATGAATTGTGTTTTAGGGCCCTGTTGCTCATATAAACACAGCAACTTTACACCTTTCTCTGCTGGAAGTGAATTAAGAGAATTCTGGGTTTAGTATACTTACTTCAATATTGATTCATCCAACTACTGACAGCATGGCTGACTAAGTTGATACTGACAGGCCTACTTCCTACATTCTATAAACTCTTAGAAATTGCCAATAAAATATAACCAAAAAATGGAAGGCATAGCTAATCTTAAAAGAAAGCAAACTCTGAAATGGTGCAATCAAAGCCAATGCAGGTAAATTCGGTATATTAGATCTAAATATAATTCAAGAAGGAAGAAAGCTAGATGCTAAAGGATTGACCCAGAGAAAAGAACACAATTTTGGGTTGGATGAGGAAGGCATGGATTGGAGTGGAGTATCTGCCAGTGCCTGGAGAAAGTAAGGGAAGCCCCAGCTGAAGAAAGAACTTTCTGACAACTGGCTTAGGAAGCAGCAGAGCCACCTGCCTTCTTAGGTGCCTGGGTGGGAAAACTCTAGACCTGCTAGAGGGTCGGGTCTGCATTTACACTATGTATGTCAAGACCTGAGATGAAAAAGTAAAACTGAAAACTAGTCCAGGAACCCTGAGGGCTCCAGCATAGGGAGATGCAAAACTTTTCCAGAGGACACTTCCAAAATGATGATCATGCAAGAATCCCAAAGGAAAGAAGAAGAACAAAACAAAACAAACACACAAACAAAACACTAAAAATGAATTCAGAGTTTAAAATTCCAAATGGCAAGAGGAATTCATCATCATAAAGAAGTCAGAACTTTCGACAATAATTAGCAACCCAATAATTTGGAATATTAGAACAACCTCAAGGAAACTGTAAAATAACAGATCATGAAATATAAAAAGGAACCAAGTAAAATTTCTAGAAATGAACAAGTATAGTCAGTAAAAATAAATCCTGATGTAAGTGTTTGAATAATCCCAATATTGTCCAAACATTCCTTGGTAATCACAAAATAGCATTCATGGGCCAGAGAGCATCATGGATGCCAGGTCTACAAGATGATTGGAAAAGCTGCTGTTGACAGTTCAGTTATTGTTATTTGCTTCTGCAATACAGATATCTGAGATGGACTTACTCTCTCCCCACATTTTTATTCTGGCAGCTTGTTTTTGTTGAATAATGACTCACTAACATTTTTTTTTTAAGTCTTAAATAGATTTATTATTCATTTTAATGATTTTAAATTTTATGGCCATAAAATGTTTATTTTTTTAACTTTGGAAACAAGGAGAGTTTTTATTTTATATAATTTTATATCTCAAATTGTTTAACTGTGTTTTTGTTATGGCATCATTTTCCCCCTTTAGTCATTTCTTTATTACTACTGATTTATTTATTTATTTATTCATTCATTCATTCATTTATTTATTTATTTATTTATTTTTATTTTACTTTTCAATATACATTGTAGTTGATTTTCATTCCCCTTTACCCATTACTCTCTGCCCCCTAACCTCCCCCCATCATATCTTTTCACGTGACTTAAATAGTTCAAGGAATTTTTGTGGTTTCTGTCTTCTCCCACACTCCATTTGTTTTTGTGTTTGTTTATTTATTTAATTTTAGCTCCCATAAATAAGTGAGAGCATGTGGTATTTCTCTTTCTGTGCCTGACTTGTTTCACTTAATATAATTTTCTCTATGTCCATCCATGTTGTTTTGAAAGGTAGTATTTTGTTCTTTATTATAGCAGAGTTGTGTATATCCATTGTGTAGATATACTACACTTTCCTTATCCACTCATCAGATGATGGACATTTGGGCTGGTTCCAACTCTTGGCTATTGTAAATATAACTGCAATAAACATGGGAATGCAGGTATCTCTCTTCAACATGAAGCTTTCCATTCCTTTGGGTATATACCTAGCAGTGGGATTGCTGGATTATATGTCACTTCTATCTGACGTTGTTTAAGGAATCTCCATACCATTTTCCATAGTGGCTGCACTAATTTACAGTACCACCAACAGTGTTGGAGGGTTGCCCTCTCTCCTCATCCTTGCCAGCAATTGTTATTGTCTGTCTTTTTGATAATAGAGAGTCTAACTGGGATGAGATGGTATCTTAATATGATTTTGATTTGCATTTCCCTGATGCTGAGTGATATTGAGCACTTTTCCATGTGTCTGTTGGCCATTTTTATATATTCCTTTGAGAAATGCCTATTCAGCTACATTGGAGTACAGGTATCCCTTAGGCATGATTATTTCCATTCTTCTGGGTATATTCAAAACAGTGGAATAGCTGGGTCATATTGTAGATCTGTCTGTAATTGTTTGAGGAGCCTGCATACCATTTTCCACAAAGGCTGCACCATTTTGCAGCCCCACCAACAGTGTATGAGAGTTCTTCTTTCTCTGCAACCTCTCCAGTACTTACATTCTCAGTCTTTTGGATGTTAGCCAACCTAACTGGAGTGAGATGGTATATCAAAGTGGTGTTGATTTGTATTTTCTGGATTCTGAGTGATGTTGAGCATTCTTTCATGTGTTTGTTGGCCATTGGTATCCAGACATTTATATGGAACAACAAAAGACCATGCATAGCCAAAGCAATCCTGAGCAAAAAAAAAAAAAAAGAAAGAAATAAAGCTGGAGGCATAACATTACCTGACTTTAAACTATATTACAAAGCTATAATAACCAAAACAGCATGGTACTGGCATAAAAATAGACACACGGATCAATGGAACAGAATAGAGAACCCAGAAATAAATCCATATGCCTACAGGCATCTGAACTTTGACAAGGGCAACAAATCTACATACTAGGGAAGACACTGCCTTTTCAACAAGTGGTGCTGGGAAAATTTGATATTCATATGTAGGAGAATGAAACTAGACCTTTACCTTTCTCCATATACCAAAATCAACTCAATATGGGTTAAAGAATTAAATATACATGAAGAAACAATAAATCTCCTTGAAGAAAACATTGGGGAAACACTCCAGGAAGTAGGAGTGGGTACAGACTTCATAAATAGGACCCAAAAAGCACAGTCAACTATAGGAAAATTAAACAAATGGGATTATATCAAACCAAAAAGCTTCTGCACAGCAAAAGAAACAATCAACAGAGTGAAAACACAAACATAGTTGGAGAAAATATTTGCAAAATATACATCTGACAAAGGATTAAAATCCACAATATATAAGGAACTCAAACAACTTTACAGCCAAAAAAACCACAAATAACCCAACTAAAAAATGGACAAAGGAGCTGAATAGGCATTTATCAAAGGACGATATATGATTATAAATTATTTTAAAATCACTTTTCTTCTCCCACCTTCATCTCCATGGGCCAGAATAACTGATCAAAACTTTGGGATTCTAATTGAAATGATAATGTTATTTCTTAGGTTGTTATCATTCACTATTTTATAAACTGGGGACCACCTGGATATATGCAATTGAATCTAATTTTTCCTGCTCCCTTTGCCATTTGGTGGTGTAGATTAGAGAGTAATGACTCCAACTTGGCATTTTTCCATTAGCACTATTTTAACTATCTATTTTGAATTTTTTAAATGCAAAAAAGAAAACAAAATTACAAATACTTTAATTAAAACGTAAAAATAGTACAGTATTACTAAAAGTTATCACTGATCTTTTATCCTATTTTTTAACTAAATTATAATATTACTAAAAGTTGTCACTGATATTTTATACTATAATTTTTGAACTAAAAGTAAAAGCAGGAGCACTAGGGCTTTTGAGCAATATAGCTAGCTAGTAAGAATTTATTTTAGCATTTCCCCTCTTATTCACTGTGACTAAATCCCCAACAATTGCTGTATTAAAAATATTAAATTTTCTGCAAAAATATAAAGATACTCCCAGAAGCCAAATCACCATACCGAGAATATTTAATGAGTGTCAATAATTTGTAACATGTTCTGGCCTTTGGAATATACTTGTTTGTTTTCTTTGTGTGTCTCAAAATAACTAAGTAGACTTAACAACCAAATGCATTTTTACTGAAATAAAAGATGCCTATGATGGTTAGTTTTATGTGTCAACTTGGGTAGTGTATAGTGCCCACTTATGTAATCAAAAATTAGTGTAGGTGTTGCAGTGAAGATGTTTTCATGTGAAGATGTAGTTAATATCTGCAATCAGTCATAAAGTAAAGCAGATTACCTTCCAAAATACGGGTGAACCTCATCCAATCAGTTGAAAGGCCATAAGAGCAAAATCAGGTTTCCTGGAAAAGAAGACATTCTACTTCAAGACTGTAGTGCTAACTCCTGCCTACATTTCTAGCCTGTCGGCCTACCCTACAGATTTCAGACTCTATTAAAATGGAGTCTTTGTGGCCATCCTATGGCTCACTCAGGAGAGTGTGGTGCTGTTAACACCAAGGGCACAAGTTCAGATCCCTATATAGGGATGGCCTGTTTGCTCACTTCGGAGAGCGTAGTGCTGACAACACCAAGTCAAGGGTTAAGATTCCCTTACCGGTCATAAGGTAACGGGATCTTACCTTATGATCTCACTTTAAAAAAAAGAAAATTGGAGTCTTTGTGTTACCTCATAATCAATCACACTCCAAAGGCATTGGCATATTACAGACTTCCTTTAATGAGATATGTGGGAAGAAGGCCTGAGGGAGAGTAGATTTTGAAGACCAAAAAATAAGTATAAATCTGGGATCACTACATGAGGGGCTGTGGTTTGAGTGTAGAGGCAAAAGTAGGAAGGCGAGGGACTCAAGACAGCTGGCAAAACACACTTATCTTGGCACTCATTGCCTTAAGCCCCAAAGTAGCCTAGAGGCTCACAATTTCTTTTCTGCTGGAAAAACCATCTTACTATTACAAGCAGCAAATTATAATCGTCCAGAAATTGGGTAAGGGACACAAAGAATTATTACAATTTGTAATGATGAACATGTTAATAATATGATCCAATCACCACATATTGCACAGAAATACTGATAGTCAACTCTCTACTTCCTAAAGATGTATAATCAATTATGTTTCAATTGAAAAATAAAATTAAAAAATGAATGTTAAGAAAAAAAAAAGCACATGTGGTCTGGCATAAACCAGACATAGGCATCATGATGTACTCACCTTATTAGCTTTGGGACTTACAACAAATTCCTTGAAATATCATCTACCAATACAGGTTTTGATTATTAAGCAAGATGCTGCAAATTGTGTAGAGCATGGGAACTAGCACATAAAAGTTTCAATAGATGGAGTGATTATCTCCATGCTTTGAGTTTACTCAGCCTTCAAGATTGCCCAGCTGCAAATGGCTCAGCTCTCATGGAAAACAAAGACAAAAGTTTATTACTTTATGTATTTATTTTTATGAATAGCAATCACATAACCTGCCCACTTATTTATTTCTTTACTTATACTTGCTAACCCTTAGTTGAAAATATATTCCCCAACCCCCACCCTCCACTGCCAGATCTCAAAATGTTTTCTTTTAGTTCTTGAACGATAAGTCGTTCCTATCTGTTGAGGGTGCTTAGCACAACTTGCTCCTCCTGCAGTGTCACTTTTCCCAGGTCCTGGCCCCCTCCATCCAGACTGGGCACCTCTCACTACTACTTAAAATCTTTCTGAGGGAGTTAAGATACTAGGGTGAACTGGCCCTAAGTACTCTGATCTGTGGAGGGTGATAGCTCAGAGAATCTCCAGCTTCCTGAGACCATGGCCATCCTAACTCACACACTCCCTTATATAAAATGGTGCTGAGGGAAGACACCATATACAGGTAGAGGGCCAGTAGAGATGGGCATTGCAAGCCTCATCTGCACTTGACAAAGATTTATTATTGGACAGCCATCACCAACTTGAGAAGGGCTACCACTGACCACCAATGGCTGTGCTAATGCAAGAATCGAGTCAGGTTAATGTCAATGGCCATTGATGGCAACTGCTCCCCTAACCCCTCAGCCCCTTAAAAACTCCGTACCACTCAAAACAGCATTTCAGAGAATCCCTGAGCAGAGGGACACGTATTATCGAGTACAACATTCTGGTTTGGGCTATAAGCAAAAGTAACTGGGTAGGAGTGGCTCAGAGCCAAGTAGAAGACACATTCTGTAACAAAAGAGAGGATATTAAAGGGGGTATAAATAAAGTTCCAGCCTCTATAGGAGAACAGGACTAATTCCATTAGAAAAGTCCTGTATGATTATTTTTCACACAACTCTTAAGTAAACTCCTACTTCTTTAAGCCACTGGAGTGACATTTTCTATTGTTAGTTTAAGTCTCTATTTCACACTTATATTTGCCTTTAACCTGAAACAGATGGGATTTTTACAGGCAGCGATGGAATTTTAAAAATATACAGATAAAATTCTAGAAAAGAATGAACAGAGTCACCAAGAATAAGGCAACAGGAAAGCATGAAGCATATTGCAAGACCAGTTAATGTCACCGTTGGATGAAGAGTTTGGTAGTCCTGGTCACCAGAACATAGGATGTAGTGAGTCCAAGGTGTGGTTCAGGAGATGGAAGGTGAAAATTTATTTTAGGACAATTGAGTTTGAGCCAAGATAGAATGCAGTAGGCAATTGGTTATGCATTTAGGGAACTTTGGCAGCACACCTAGGTGGGAATAGATTTCACAATTGATTGCAAGTGACATCTCATGTCATATATGTGGCCAATTGATTGCAGTGGATCTCAATGTTTACAGGGCTTCAGAATCACTAGAGAAATTGAATTTTAAGATGCATGCAAGGGAGTGAATGTGTTTGCGACTCCATCGAAAAGATGAAATGTAGAATCTTATGTATATTCCTGTTATGGAGGGTTTTTAAGAAGGAATGAAAATGTATTAAAATTAAGATGTGGTGATGGTTGCATACCACTGCAAATATACTAAAACAATTAAATTGTACACCTTCACTGGGGGAATTATATGGTCTTTGATTTCTCAATAAAACTGTTTAAAACAGGCAACAGGCCGGATTTGGCCTGAGGGTTATAGTTTGCCAACCCCTGCTCAAGATCATTGTCTTTTTTTCCTTTTCTTCATTGCATTTATCCCGAAATGAGCTCAGGGACATCTAATATATCAGCACAACTATAACCTATCCACAGCATGCCAGTTGTAAGTTCGACTGCAGAATACTGGAGCCCCAGAAACTCATAGTGGCGAGTCGCTGTGTTTTCATGCCATTTCTTTCCAACCTATAGGAAACATGTTTTTAACACAGTCGGCTACTTTCTGCTCCCTGGATCCTTGTGCCATGATGTCATCCATTCTGGGAGGCCAGTGTGACCGCAAAATGAGGGTGAGATGATCAAGGACACTGCATTCAAAATTATGGCAATGAGCCTCAGATTCGACATATCCCTAGGCAAAATGTTCAAAGTGTACAGCAGCTGGGTCTGCCCTGTGAAAACAAACAGATTCTGGGGTTTGCTATTTGAAGGGATGAAGGAAAATTATTCTCCCATACAACTGCTGCACCCCAGCTGCTGAAGTGATACACTCAATCTGGTGAGGGTGTTTGAGAAACGGCGACTGTATCTGAATCACCACCTGGCTAGGCTTAACATAATCCCCTGATATTCTCAGAGAAAACTCTTCCACATCAACCAAACTAGAGAACTAAATATGGAGGGAGTGAGCTCCATGGCCCACGCACCTCTCAAGTCCAGTGATGGACTTCTATGTCATCCCACGGGGTGTTGTGCTGCTTTTGATTGACAACTTTAAAGGGACCTGGGGCAGCCGCAGCTTCCACTTACCCCTATCTATCTTAGGAAATACTGCCCCATGGGTCATGAAGCCAAGGGGGGCATTAACTGATTGCAAGTCCCATTAGGGTCCAGAATTTTGTTCTTTGTGCTCAAGGCTATAACCCTAGCACCCAGCACATAGAAGGCAATCATTATTTATGCGGTGAATCAGCGACTGAATTCTGTAAATCTAGAGGATAAGGACTCTAACATACCCATAGAGAACTAACCACCAGATGGTTAGCTGGTCTTAGCAGACCTATAAGACAAACTCAGATTAGTAAAAAATCTAAGATGCACAATTTGTTGTTGGAGTGAGTAGGACTGATGCCATATTGGGTCCTAAAAGTGCCTGGGGTTTAGGAAGATTTTTAAACACACAGCTTTTTTTTTTTTTCTCTCTCTTTCTCTCTCCTCCCTTTCTTCCTATCCCCTGACTTTATCTTGCTTGCTAAATAGAAAAACAGGGCTGTTGAAAGTTAATTAGCACCTTCCAAAACTATCAGTTCTTCTTCAAAGCTTGCAGAATTGTGAGACGTGATCAAGGCCAGATGTCTGGAAACTGACTGTGGGCACCACCAAGGGCAGCCAGAGCCCTGCAAAGCTTTGTGGAGACTTTGCTAAGAAGCTGACTCCCTCTGTATGCCACCCCCTCAATCACCTTTTTAAAAATTCTTCAGTAAATCCGAGTCTAGGAGATAGTTTTAGTCTGGCCATAACCTTCAGGTTTACCGGGAAGATGGATTAGCTTGTTGTCTCCTCAGGCCTGAATAAGGCTGCCTTCCTATTTCACCAACAATTTGATTTTGGGGTCATTTGTTTATGTTTTGGTGGCAGGCAGTCAGACTTGGGTTCAGTAACATGTTCTAAAAACAGTCAAGGGCCGGCCCGGTGGCGCACTGGATAGTGCGCCGCTTGGGAAGCGCGGCGGCGCTACGCCCGAGGGTTCGGATCCCACATACAGACCGGTTCCCGCTCACTGGCTGAGCGAGGCGCGGGAGCAACACCGAGGGTTGCAATCCCGTTGCCGGTCCCCGGTCCGGTATGGGGGCAACACTGAGGGTTGCGATCCGTTGCCGGACACAGAAAAAGACAAAAGACAAAAAATAAATAAATAAATAAATAAATAAAAATAAAAATAAAAACAGTCAAAAGGTGAAGAAAAAAATAAAGAATACAGATTAAATAATAATAAAAAAAACAGACCCACTAAAAAGAGGAATTTAAGATTATTACAAGGGATTAAGATAAAACGGTTTTAATCCATCATAAAAAATGCGAAACACACCCAAGAAAATGCATTCCATGTGGCCAACCCACTCAGTATTTGAAAAGTTGCATTGGAAATAATTGCTGAGGATTACTAAGTTATTTTTTTTCAAAACACATTTGAACCAGGCCCTATACTGCCCACAGAAGTAAAGATGCAACGAAAATCAAAAGGTTTTCTTACTATGACCTTTGCACTGGGGTCATAGAATCTGCTCTCCTTCTGTAGCCCATCTGAATGCTTTCCACCACGACTGCATTGACGACATCATATTTTTGAGGCACGTATCCATCAGGAAGTGCCAGAGAATTAAAGGTGAAAAAGACAGTGTGATCTATCACCCCATTTCTTCCACGTAGGCTAGTAATGCAGACCTGTAATTATAAATGATAGAAATGATTGTGTAAAAGCATAATACACTGGAGCTAACATTCTCTGCACCTCTTTACTCTGGCTTTAACCTGCAGGTCACTCCAGCCCCACCAATGTTTCCCAGGCTGGCACAATGGCAACACCAGGGGTGCTTTGTAAACACACCCATGCCCAGATCCCACCTCAAACCAATTAAATCAGAATCTCTCGGGAAGGGGCCCAGGTGTCCGATAATAAATGCTGCTTTTAATATTACCCACAATGTCCACTAGCCTCTCTCTATAGTTAAGGTTGTGAGAGTGGAAGGGATTGAGTGAGAAAGGTGGTAAGTAGACTATCACTTTTCCCCTACTTTCTCGGTCACATTCCAAGTTCATTCCTTCATCTTTACCATTGTGGAAACTAAATTTAATTTACCAACTCATTTTCAGCCTCCACTACCCAAATCGTACCCAGCTGTTACTAGTAAGCTCACTCTTACCGAACAGTTGCCTGAAGCACTATTTGTTTTCTGGTTTTGTTGCTTGTTTTCTGGTTTTGTTGCTCTCAATACATTTCAATACCTCCCAAATAAACTACATAATTTAGATCTTAATTATATATATGTTCTACATTATTCTCTAATTATTTAAATTCAGAAGTACAGCCTTTTCAATAAGGAATCCAGAGCAGCAGAAATTCTCACTAAAGGAAGGATAAGCAGAAACAAATAACAAGAAGTGCAACATGGAAACAGACTACCTCGTGCATATCCTTATGTCTCAGAGGCTTCACTGAGAGGGCTTTTCTGCTCCAAGTGTCTGGCTGGACAGAAAACTCAATTTCTACCAGGTCACCACAATAAGGCTGAAACCCTAAAATTGTCATAGAGAGAAATCAAGTTGGAATAACTCTCAATTTTGGTAACGTTACATTTTCACAAGTTACTTTGACAAGGTAATGCCCTAAAATAGTTTCTATTGCATGTAAGGTACATTTTAAACATTTAAAAACAATTGGCCTATAAATCTTCCTATCAGGA
The DNA here is from genome assembly GCF_000696425.1 of Galeopterus variegatus. Lineage (NCBI taxonomy): Eukaryota > Metazoa > Chordata > Mammalia > Dermoptera > Cynocephalidae > Galeopterus > Galeopterus variegatus. Next base: position 137,592 of record NW_007731575.1, read on the forward strand.
GGGAAATAATAATCTTTTAGACTTTGATTCTCTTCTATTCATATATCAAAATCAAATTGGAAAAAGTGTCACTTGTGTGTCACAGCCAATCTTTTGGGGAGCAGCACAGGATTTATTAGACAACTGGTCACATTTACAACTCCTCCAGGAGAGGTAGTCAAGTACACAGGTAAGAGCACAAATATGGATGTGGGTACCTCTATTCAAATCTTGACACTGCCACTTACTTGGTTTGCAACCTTGGTCAAGGTGCTTAACCTCTCTGTGCATCAGTTCTTTGTCTAAAAAATGAGAAGCATGGTAGTAGCACTTACAACATAGAGTTGCAAGGGACAAATCTATATATATAAACTCATAGAATAGTGAATGGTACATACTCAACATCGAATAAATGCTTATTGCTATTGCATTAGCAGGAGCACATATTGCTATAGAAAGAAAGAAACAATTTTCTAAGGAGTTTTGAACAGGTGATGAAATCTTTATGTTTTATATTTCACAGTTATAAATCAATATTTATAGATTTTTATAATATATTAAAAGTGAGTCACAAGATACAAAGATACGAGGGAGGATTTGGAGTAACAGTAATTTTCAAACACTGCTACTGGAAGTGTAAATTGATATAACCACTTCGGAAAGATGGCAATATCTACGAAAATTAACCATTTCGGTACCATGTGACCTAGCATTTCCTAGTTCCTTCATAGTCCTTTCCTTGTTGCTAATAATTTCGATTACAACTAAATTTTAGAATGACCCAAGACATACATCAGACCTGTTCTCTCTCGCTCTCTCTTTTACTTTTTTCTTTACATATTCCTTTTGCAAGGCTTTATATAATAGCCATAGGCTGTTAACTCCAAAACGTGTATACCTGTAGCCTAATCAACCTCAGACTCTTGTATCCAAATACTTACCCACATTATTTATGTCTAAAGCTGAGTTCTTGCTATTCTCTTGCACCCAGTTTTGCTCCTCAGACTTTGCACATCTCAGAAATAGAAACTCTTGCCTTACCAATTCTCAATTTAAAAAAAAAAAATATTTGGAGTAACCCTTGACTCCTCTTGCCCTCATATCAAATGACCAGTGTATCAGCCAATACTTTTGCCTTTACTTTCAAAATATTTCCAAATCAAATCCATCCTTACAACCTCCACCTCTACTAACTTGACCAAGTCTCCATTACCACTCACCAGGACTATTGTGACATACTTCCAAGTTGTCTTCCCAAATCCGCCCTTGTCTCATACAGCCTATTCTCAACACCGCAGCCAGAGTAACATCTTAAAGTATAATTCACCTCATGTAATGGCATTGCTCACCACCCCCAAAAGTGAAATGTTTACAATGATCTATAAAGCCTTATGTGGTTCATCCCCTTACTTCCCTCTTTCAGGTCTTTACTGAAATTTCACCTTTTCAGTAAAGCCTTCCCTGGAACCTCTATCTTAAATTTCAACCCACAACTCCTTAGATTTATATTTTCTCTTAATCTATGACTCAGTGGTTTCAGTCCTAGTCCTAAGCATTTAGCCATGACAAATGAACTCATAGGTCCACAAAAATATTTGTACAAAAATGTTCTTAGCAGCTGTATTCATAATAGCCAAAAGCTGCCAACAGCCAACATGATCTTCAATAGGAGATTGGAGAAACTGTAATATATTCAATATAATGAAATGAACTACAGACACAAGCAACAACAAAGATGAATCTGAAAACATTCTTCTTAGTGAAAAAAAGGTCTTATGCAAAAGATTACGTATATATGATCCCATTATTTAAAATTCTCAAACAGGTAAAGTAAACCTAGTTGGAGAAAAAAAGAATACCAGGACAAAATTTGCCTGAAGGCTGGGGACAGAGATTGACTGAGGAAAGGCATGGGGGTAACATTTAGGCACATGCATTTATCAAAACCCAAAAAACTCAGAAAAAAACAAACAAACCTGGAAATAAATAATGAACGTGAGTCGCTGATACACATGGTGGAATATTCAGGGAACACTATATAAATGTCTGCATTTTACTTGCCAAAAAATATAAGATTGACTGGTGGATGGATGGGATGATAAATACATGTATAGTTATGTGATAAAACAAGTATAATAAAATATTAATGGTAGAATCCATGTGGTGGTTACATGGTTGTTCAGTGTAAAATTCTTTCAAACTTGCTGTATGTTTAAAAACTTTATTAATAAAAAGATGAAAAATTAAGCCAGGATGGTAAATTTCTGCTCTATAATTCCTGTTGCAGATATCAGAATTCTCACTAACATGGTAAAATCTGAAAAACAATCAGCAATAATCTGATTTTCGTTTCCATACTCTTTCTAGATACACAGTAACTAGCACCACCTTTCCAAGGACCACATAGCGGGTGCTTGATGATAAAACATAGTGTCTCTGGATATGAACATCTAAAGAAAGCTAATTCCAACCAGTCTCAGATGGTAATAAGACAGGTATCAGACACTCCTGCCCCAGCCAGTCACTTCGTAGACCAGCCATTATGCCATGGTCCACACCATGGCCTAAAAAAGCCAAAGTTGTACCAGGCCATCAAGCTGGCAGAATCACTAGGAAATGTGGGTTACTGGAAGTTAGGTTATCATGAAACATTTGATGAAAAGAGAAGCTTAGATGTCTAGCCATAAAGTATAGTGATCAGTCTTAATGCTCTTACTATGGTGTGAATTTATAACTACTAATTTATTGGATAATTTTGTAAACTATTTTTGGTTTTCAATAAACCTCTTTGGTAGCAACAAGCTAAAAAGTGGGTGCAAGCTTGGAGAAAATGAGTAGTAAATTCCAAGAAAGTTGATGAATACATGGTTCGTGCAATACATCTGTATTATAGACTGAATGTTTGTGTCCCCTCCCCCAATTCATATGTTGAAGCCATGATCTCCAGTATGCCTGTATTTGAAGATGGAGCCTCTAAGAAAGTAACTAAGGTTAAATTAGATCATAAAGGTGGGGCCCTGATTTGACGGCATTAGTTTCCTTATAAGAAGAAACTCTCTCTCTCTGGGTGCATGCACTGAGGAAAGCCATGTGAAGACATAGTGAGAAGGCACCTGTCTGCAAGCCAGGAATAGAGCCCTCACTAGAAATCAAATCAGTGGAACCTAGATCTTGGAATTCTAGACTCCAGAAATGTGAGAAAATAAATTTCTCTTGTTCAACCCCAATCTAAGCCCAATTTATGGTATTTTGGAATGGCAGCCCAATCAGACTATTAGTCGCCATTTACTGTCCACCACGGGAGCCATTGTGATATCACTAAACCACAGAAAAACAGAGGGCCCAAATCTGCTGAGGCATTTACTTTACTACTTCATAGATATTTTCAAGAAGACAGTGCCCAAAGACCACAAGTAAACCTTGGAAGCTAGAAAAAGTACACTTACGTATAATTCTATGATGAATGACTTTTCTTTCCTCTGCTTTAATATAATTTCAATAATTTTTTATTCCAATTTTTCTTAGGTACATTGGAAAGGTGAAGCAACAGTTGTGAATATATAAGCTCCATTAAGAGAACTTCACAAGCAGTTAATTGATGCCAGATGCTTTAAAGAGGAAAAAGAGTTAAGTGAATTAAAATGCTGGTTTGATTCTTTCTATCCAAATTGTGGAATCAAAATGAAAAAGAAGAAAATCAGCCCCTGATGTCCAAAACTAATCTGATGTTCACAGCTAGAACTCAATATTATAACAACTGGTCTGTCACCCACAACCAGGCCATTTTGTTTTCCTGTTGGATATAAGCAAGTCATGGGATACTACCTCAGAGAAAGTTACTCTGAGACCGCAGCCTAAATGAAACAAAACATGGCCACTTGACAATTTTACCTAAGCACAGACAAAAACAAGGGCACTGTACCACCCACAAAATACCCAATCATAAAATTGACCCCACTTTGTGACAGCATACACTCTAAAGCTACCCCCTGCTTCCTTAAAACCTTCTCAAATCATGCAACTTAGTCCAAAATCTTATAATAGGTTCTTTATAATGTCCTCTTTCTGAAACATGCCATGGTTCCACCATGGTGTGTGTTCTCCCTCGCTGGAATGAGCAATAAAGCTAACTTGATCTTTGGCTGAAGAGCATTCACAAACGTTGTGAAAGTTCTTCCTGGCAGAGGTGAAATATCTGACATTAGTATGAATGCTATTGTAAATTCAGTTAAAAAGTCCTACACTGGATATAAAATTGTTTTTGCAGTCCTTATACAAACACAAATTGGGAACATAGCATCATAGTAAACATGAGATGCTTAGAAATTAAGAAACTGATGGAGCAGAAATATACTTTGAATTGGTTCTGATGCAAACAATTCATAACCACATCCAAACCTGTTACGATATTCAACCAATTGAAGCTAAAAGAATCAAAATTTACAAGATGTGTATATGTATGTGCATGCATGTGTGTACTTATTGATTCAAAACAACTGAACTACAAAACATTTAGGACAAGGTTAATACTGATATGATAAGACAATGACTCAGCATGACTGTGCTACTTTTCTCTTTTTGCTGTTCCAGTCGATCAGATTTCAGGCATGCCTCAGCCTTTGAAGGACTACGTGTAAATCAGCCCAGCTATCCTCCCGTGGGAGTAATGATTGGGGGGGTGGGCTGAGTCTTTTCGATTTTGGTTATAATAGAAAAACTAGTAAAATCAGTTCAAAATCTTTAATCAAAAAATTCAACAAACACAGGACCAAAATTCAGTTTTGAAGCTTTTGGAAAATTAAAATTGTGGATACGAAGTTGCAAAGAGAAAGAAGTTAACATTTATCCATAAAAAATACAAGAAGTGAACAAATGAAAATATCAGAGCTCAACAGATGTGCAATTTTGAAATTGGATGATTGTACTTGGGAACATCTCAGTGTGTGGCAATAATCTTTTCATGTAGCTCTTTTTTATTGGAGACATATGTATTCTATAACAGAATGAAAGGAAATGAAGGAGACCTACAAATTTGCTGCTGAGTCTCTATTTTATGAAACCCTCAAAAGTTTTTAAAATTTCCATTAATTTACCCAGATACATTCTTTTTTAGAAATAATTTTATTTTTGAAAATTTATGGATAATACCATTTTAAAGATCCAAGCATAAAAACAATCTATTAGTCAGTGTATAAATACTTCAAAACTACATTTAATTTTAATCAATTGTAACACTCTCTTTAGTCTCAAAAATGTGTCAGGTCGGACAATGGAGAATATAGCCACCCCAGGTATAGCTGTAGCTATAGAGAGGTTGCCCAACAAGTCCATGCCTTTGGTAGAAGCATAAAGACATTACCAATGTGCAGTCTGGCAATGAATTAGCTAAAGGAATAAATATCCCCAAATCTCCCTGCACACCCCAGTTTCCTGCTTGTGCTTACATTGGTTAAATCCACCCACAAGAATGTCAGCAGCTGAAAAACAGGATTCCTTAGTGACTTCATTAGTAATTGAAGAGGCATACTGAAATAGGGAAGCCACCTCGGGACTGAGTAACACACTGAACTGCTATGCAATTCATGGCTCAGGGAAAAGTCCAAAAGGGATAAGAGGGCTATATGGAGCTGCCTTTTAATCTTTCAAGTGCGTATTCAAGCCAGTTTATTCTGAAAAATGAATAACCTTATTCATGATGCCAGGCTTCCAGCTCCTGTCACACTGGTCACATAAGGAGACATAGGATGTTATAGGACTGTACTAGTGCTTAACCTGAAAAATAAAGGGGAAGGGAATAGCAACCTTGTCTACTTTGCAGGCCCACCAAACCTCACCCTTTAGGCCGAAAGCGCTATTGCATTTTAGCATCCTTCATCAAATGTTTAAATTTATTCTTTATTCACATATAAAAAATCCGAAAAAGTGGTTTTCATATAAGTAGAGAGTAGAATAATGATTACTGGAGGCTTGGAGAGGAGTAGGGGCAGGGGGAGGGGAGGGGAAGTGGTGGACTAACAGGTACAAAGCTAAGAGGGATAAATAACGCATGTACTCACTCTTAAGTAGGAACTAAGATAGAAAGAATGAAAGAAAGTAAGACCACAGTGGGGCTCTGGACTTGCAGAGGTAGAGAACATACATAGGGATACAAAGAGGAGTGGGGAAAGGAGGATGGGAAGGGAGGTTGGGGATAATTGGTGGGATAATTGGGTGGGGGACAGGAGGTATAATCACTATTTGTGGTAATGGGCATGCTGCCAGTAGGGATCTGGCCATCACATCTTAGGCATGAGTGGTGACTATTTGATCTGTACCCCATGAATATTCATAACCTATTAAAACAAAAAGAAAAGGACATTTAACCCCAATTTCATGACAAGATAGAAAAAAGCCCTATGCTATCTACCCTAAGTGAATCATTGTGCAGTGTATGCATGTACTGAAAAAAAAAAACTGTAACCCATAAATATGTTCAAGAAACGTTAAAAAACATCTGAGACCATCACTTATGAAAAGCAATCTTCGACACCCTCCCATTGACATATAAACATATTCACTTTGTACAGACAAGAACACATACACTCAACCCCTTCCTCTCAGACGCTTCTGTCACACACGGTCTGCATATATTCACCTCCCACTCATTCCTCAATCTACTCAACGATTGTTTTTATTTATCTATAACATTCTATTCGAAATGACCACACCAAGTTTAGCTCAGAATGTTTTGATAGGATTCAATCTGAGAGTGTAAATTATATACTGTACTTAACACAGGAAAGGATTCTACAACATCTGGATCCTACTGGCATTGACAGTTCTCGACTCATATCATCTCTCATTCAAGTCATACCTCCCACATTTACCACACTCCAGCTGTCTTGTCCTCCCTTGAGTTCCTAGGACATGCCAAGAATTTTCCACCTAAGGACTTTTACATTGGCTCTTCCCTGGTTTGGAAATTTTTCCCCAGCTAGCTCCTTCTTATCCTTCAAGTCTCAGCTCAAGTGTCACCTCCTCAGAGAGGCCTTCGCTAATCTGCTATTTGCAGTAAACCCCATCCTACCCCCAGTTTTACTATCACAGCACCTTGTTCAAGCCCTGGAGGACAGAAAACAATCTGGACTTTTTTTTTTTGCTTCCTTTTTGATGGTCTGTAGTCTACCTCATTAGAATGTAAATGTTATGAAAACAGTTCCTGGAACAGAGCAAGGCACTCAAATATCTATCCAATGAACAACAAGGAAATAACATTGACTCCCCATTATGTGGGATACAAAAAAGTCAACATGGTTTTCTTTATTCCTTCTTTTAGATTCCCATTATTTTAAAAATTGTATTTTTTTCCCATTTTCATATGGTTTCATAATCAGATAACAGCACCTATTCTGACTATTCCAAGTACGACTGGCTGGGGCCTCAGGACTTCTTTTTATTCACTCTCTCTCATCCTAAAGAGGTTTATTACTCTGTTTCACTCAATTCATTTTGCAGCAGCAAATCCCTTTACCTGTGTTTTATGTCCCATTATCTACACCTCGCAGATCTTGTTCCATCAGTTCTTCCTGCTCTCCTCTCCACCTTCAATCAATCCCTCCAGCATCACAAACATGTTCAAGCCTTTCCTATCTTGAGAAGAATTCTCCTAGCAAGGCTACCATTGGTGATGCCTTCCATTTGGCGTAATTATAGGGGCCAAGAAATTGCCTTTGGAGCTTAACAATCACAAAGGCCTTTTCTCGCAGAATTAGTGATTTCTGACTAAGCAGGTTGTAAAATCCTAGCTGCCACTAGACAGTCATCTTTGGGGAATACCAGGGCTAACAACTAAGTTCAAATTCAGGCTTATGCATCCAATAAAAGTAAAACAGAAAGCTGATGTGGCTGAACTAACTTTCCCCTTTTTAACAAAGCTTAATGACAGCTGATCATAATACAAGTGCAAATTTTTACTTTTAACCACATTTCAAAATCCAGCCTGGTTGGGGGATTGTAGGTGTATGGAGTCCAGCCCCGAAAAGCACCTCACCCAGGCAGCCTCCCCCAGTTCTCCCCCTGGCAGTCAGTCATGTCCTCTGCTCCACTCTGCTCTGCTCTACTCTGTTCTGCTCAGTAACACTGTTCTCATTGCATCATTGTCATGTATTCACATGCCTGCATCTCCCAATTAGGCTATGAGCTCTGTACAGGCTGGACTTAATACAGCTTTATTTATCTTGGTGTCACAAATATCTAGCACTCTATCTTGAGCTGAATTAAACTAAAATAGCATAAACAAATTAACAAATTATTGCTTTAGGCATAAAATAACAAAATGTTATATCTGCTATTTACAAATACAATTCAACAATGGATATACACACAAAGGGAGAAAGGTACAAGGTTACCTCCAAACCTTATTTTAAAGCATGCGAGGTATTTTTTTAAAGAATAATATCTCTGTATACATGTAATTTGTTTAGTTAGGTTAGAAATTCAATATCTATATGAACAAAAAAACTACAGATATATTAGTATCTGCATCCAATAAATGACAATACAACAAATGATAGCATGTGTTTTTAAAAAACAATATGTATCTGTCCTTTTTGCACCTTTCTTTCAAGTCCAAATGTCCATGTCAAACATTAAAGAGCTGCTGAGTGGAGTAGCAGGTTCCAAAATTGACCCTGGAAATGATGCCTGCAACCATCTCCAAGTCCAATCTATAATATTTATTTAAAATAGGTAAAACCTAATTATAAATTTTTCAAAATGTGAATTGTATCTTTACAAACAACATCTAGTGAGAAGTAAGGTATGTGCTTATTGTAGTCAGCACCATCCATCACAGAGTTAATACAGCCAAATGAAACTCTAGTATAGGAGTCTGATGGTCCATCACCATGGCAATTATCATAGAAAGCATCCATCTGTAAGGTAAATAAACAGGTACTTGAAACATAACTAAAGTTTAAAGATCAGAAACATATGGTTAAATCGTCGTTCTCCAAGAAGTCATTGTTGTTCAGAAACATATGGTTAAATCATTGTTGTCAAAGCACTATAAGAAACAGGGGTGAATATATTTCATCTGAAAAACACGTCATAGACATAAGTGGATGATACAATAGTGCCTGTGCTTGATATCTTTTTTACTTTATTTTTTAGAGCAGCTCAGGAAAATTGAGGAAAAAGTACAGAGAGTCCCTTACACTCCCTCTCCTCTCCCTTCAGTTTCCCCTATTATTATCATCTTGAATCAGTATGGTACATTGATTATAATTGATAAATGAACACCAATACCTTATAAAGTCTAGCACTCTTTTTTTTTTTTTTTTTAAACAATCCTTTGTGGACGGAAACATGGATTTTTACTGGGATCTTTAAACAATACTGACGCTGGAAAACCCTCCCCCTAGATATTTTATTTTTTTAATTTTTATTTTGTCAATATACAATGTAGTTGATTATTGTGACCCATCACCGAAACCTCCCTCCCTCCTCCCTCTCCCCCCTCCCACCCAGGTGTGTCCCCTCCATTTGCTTGTTGTAAGAACTTCAAAAAATAAAAATTGTGGTTGTTATATCTTCCTCTCCCTCCCCCCCGTTTTTTTTGTTTTTTTCCTGTTGTTGTTGTTGTTGTTGTTTGTTTGTTTGTTTGTTTTTGTGTGTGTGAGAGTGTGTGTNCTTTTTTCCTTTTTAAAATCCTTTTTGACGTTATGAAAATAATATATACTTACAGTAAAACATTAAAACAATACAGAGGTACATAGATATAAAAGTAAACATTCGCACTGACAGCTCCTTTCATTCACTCCCACCTTAGGAGGTAACCATGAGTGACACTAGATCGTATGCTACAAGGTGTTTTGCCATGCTTTTATACCCCACCTCCACACGCATGCGCATCTGCGTGCAAACACAATTACATGACTTTTCTTTTATACAAAAATGAGTGCATACTCTATATTTTTTTCTGCAACTTGCTAGTAAATATGCCACACACGTAGATTTTTATGTCCATCAGTCATAATTCTGTTAGCTTATCACTCATCAACATTAGTAACACTGCTGTCTCCTCTCTTACGTTCTAAGTTTGTCGTGAAGATTAATCAAATGTTGGGGCTGGCCTGTGGCTCACTCGGGAGAGTGCGGTGCTGATAGCGCTCTATCTTTAGCCGAATTAAACTAAAATAGTATAAACAAATCTACAAATTATTATATAATTTATAACAGTTTATATTACGGTTCATTCTTTGTGTTGTACAGTCATATGTTTTTATAAATGTGTCTAAAATCATAATGTGCACACCCACCAGATTTAATGCACTGATAGTATTAGATTCAAAGATAAGAGATACACCTCCTGCTCTCTAGGAATTCACAAAAAAGGGGAGTAAAAGGCAAAAATAACTACTTGAAAGCAAACTGTTATAAATGATTTCTTTTAAAAAGTTCAAATATTGGTTTCTGAAAATTCCCAGGATGGAGAGAATTTCAGACTGAGGGAATAAATATAGGGCAGGTTCTAGGAGGAAATGATTTTGACCTGAGCTGTGAAAGAAAAAAAAATTACCTGTTAAATGGGGTTGGGTACACGGGACGGGAGACAGCAATTGAAGAGAGAAAGCACAAGCCAAGTTAGGGGAACAGGGAGGAAAACAATAAGATTCCAGACTGTCACACCTAGGAAGACAGAAGCATGAGATGAAGTTGTGAAAATGACTGGGAGGTGAAGGGCTGTAAAAAAAAAAAAAAAAAGTCAAATTAGGGCTTTCGTTCATCTACAATAAGGAGGCATCTAAAATTTTTATTTATTGGAAGTGTAGTGGCCTTTATTTTGTTTTTCTAGTTAAATACATAATACATGTTTATCATACAAAACAAAAAAAGACACAGAAAAGCAAAAAGAAAAAAAACCAATTACACATAATCTATAAATCCACTTCTTACCTAAAGATAAACCACTGACCTCCTTCTGATACTTACCCTGTACCAGATTATTTTACTGTGCGTAAATATCTACATATCATTTTAAAGGACAATTTAATATTATATATATTATTAATGTATCATCAAATTATTGCAAATATGTAAACTGATTGTTGAGACATCATTGTGAATGATAATATAGCATCCCACTGAATGAAGGTCCTGAATTTATTGACTCAGTTCCACATTGTTGGACATTTGGCTTGTATCCTAACACACTGCCTACTTGCCTGATTTATTTCTGTATGCTAAACTCCTAGGAGTGGAATTTCTTGTTCAAAAGTTTCCAATGGAAACCTGATCCATGGAGATGCACAGTCATTTTCATGTTTCTTTTTGTGAATAGCCTAGTTTAGGGCCTAGTCTCATTTCTCAACTGGTGTCTTTCGAACTGTCAATACCAACCTCAAGGTCAGTTCCCCTCTTTCATTTTTGTTGAGAAATGAAGCATCAGGCTCCCATCTATCAATCTACCTCCACTTCTATCAGTATTCAAGTGGATGATCCATAGCACCCTCTGACCAGTCTGTTCCCTGACTCCACACTAGCTCACAGCCATACCGCAGACTGAACCTTCCCCCGTTTCATGTCAAACTCCCACTCTCTCTCCTCAGATCCTTTTCCCTTTCAAACACTATCAGTTCTTGAACTTCATTCAATTTGTTGTTCTCAGATGACAAAACCCCAAGACCATAAAAGCCCAACTACTCAGCCATTCTCCTCCTTTCCCCCAACAAGTGGACTGATGTAAAAATAAAAACACCAAATTCCACTATCTAGATCCATTTACAATGAGGGACCCAAATATCACGTGGACACTCAATACTACCAGATAATATTACTCTAGTTCCTAGTAAATACGCTTTCCCAAAACCTAAAACTCTCTAAACCTCAAAACTATAGCATCACAATTTTATATTTTTCTAATTACACAAATACCTTATGTACATTACTGAAAAAATAGTAAACACAGATACGCAAGTCTTGCCTTTTATTTCTGTGAGGAAACAAAGGCCATCACACAGGAGCTCCTATATGAACCTCTCAGTACCTGTCCAGGCTTTCTTTGCCTTCTCTCCTGAAACAATAGGAGGTCCAAGCACTTACCAAGGGCCGACCTCTCCACTGAGCGTGGTACCATTCCCTCTTGTCTCCAGGGGGACTTTGATCCTACACTTATTGCTTCTCTTCCTGATATATCAACAATTTTTTCTCTTTCTGATGAATAAACAGAGAAACATCCTTCAGACTCTCCTAACTTAAAAACAAATAAAGAAATAAATAAACCTCCTTTGAACTTATTTCCCCTTCGGCCTCATTTCTATGCTTCTCTTCCCAGCAAAAGATATTGAAATAATCATCTATAAAAATAGGCAAAGTCTGGAGCTCAAATTTCACATTCCCTAAAAAGTGCCTTCCGCATTCCCGAGCAAGTATACTTTTGGGTTCATGGTGTGTAGGTGGATGGGGAAGTCAGACTTACGTGGGATGACATATGGCAAGTTGCCTGACAGCAAAGGGGAAGGGGAAACTAAAAGAAAAATCAATCTTAAGGGCTGGGAATTGAATTTTGTGAGCTAAGATTTGGCCATGTTTAAATGCTGATGGATACTGGCTCTTAAAACAGCGACAGCCGAAAAAGACTGGAAGAGAAGAGACACTCAAGAATTTAAGAGAGGGTTCGGAGAAAGCAAAGGGAATGGGATCCAAAACACAGTTACAGAGACTTGGCCTTAGGAGAAGGGACACCTTTTCCATTCTAATGGGACGGGAGAAGGAGAGAGTAGGTGGAAATGTAGGCAGATTTACAGGTTATGTTATTACAACAAACACCAAAAAAGAGAGAGAGAGAAAGAGACGGAGAGAGAGAGAGAGAGTGAGAGAGAGAGATGCAATAAACTAATAACTTTGGAAGAAATGAAAAGGTACCCCACCCACCCAATCCCATCCCTCAATGAGTGCCAGTCTTAAGGTGCCTTGATAGATGATTCCTTTATAATCATCAAGGAATGTATACTTCTCATGAGAAATTGTGCAGAAATATAAAGAATGAAGGAACGTTCACAGTTCCTTACATTAATCCAGTATAATGGTGACTCCAAAAACTGATTTAAAAGAACATAAAGAGACAACTGTACATCAATTCAATTTATAGAAATGCAAAAATTGAAATAAAAAGTAAAGAAACAAATCCAGTAAAACATTACAAGAAATATGAAGCATCATAGCCAAATGGGGATTTTCCCATAAAGTCAAAATGGCTCACTATCAGGAAAATCATTCATATTTTCTTCGTTGCCAATACCATAAAGAAAAATCACAATTTGTAATAAGAAACACACTAATGATATAAAATAAAATTTAAAAAAAATCCTTTAAAGAATAAAAAAAAAAAAAAAAAAAAAAAAAAAAAAACTAGATGAAGATCTTGAAGACGCTAAAAAACATTTGAAAAATCCATCATTCCAGGGGCCGGCCCAGTGGTGCACTGCTACAGTGCGCCGCTTGGGAGTGCAGCGGCGCTCCGCCGAGGGTTCGGATCCCACATACAGACCGGCTGCTCACTGGCTGAGCGAGGTGCGGGCGCAACACCGAGGGTTGCGATCCCGGTCCCGGTCCCGGTCCGGTACGGGCGCAACACTGAGGGTTGCGATCTGTTGCTGGTCACGAAAAAAGACAAAAAGGAAAAAAAAGAAAAGAAAAGAAAAATCCATCATTCCTAATTTTCAAAAAATCTAGAAATGTAACACAGAGGACACTTCTTTACCAAAACTAAGATATTTCAAATATCTGTCGGTATTATACATTCTGATAAAATGGAGAGCAGGTAAGAACCATAACCAGTCTGTCTTCTATTCCAAAGTGCCCAAATTTTTTCACATTTCAACATTTCTGAAATCAAGAGGACAGCCATAATTGATGTATATTTTAAATTTCAATTATTAAATTATTTTTGTGCCTTAAAATTGATGGGAGTCTGAAAAATTGATGAGATTCTATTTAAAAGGGCCAGTGAGTCCTGAATAGGCATAAATACTGCATAAGGGATCTTCAAAAACTTCATGGAAATTTTTCTATTATTTTCTAATTCTATTTTCCAGGAACTTTTTGAAGGAATCTCATATGTTCTAGATGTTATAATCCTTTTTTAAGATTCTGAAATCATACTACTTCCCATCATACATGTCAAAACAATGGCTGTCTCTTTCATGACACAAAGTCAACAAATACTGGCTAATATTGCTAAGTCAAGAAAAGGTAGAAGAATATTACCCACCTTATTCAGGTGCCCATGACAAAGTTTCTATATCCAGAGGTAAAAACCAAACCAGTACCATGTCTGAGGAATAAAAGCTGCTCAGGAAGGAATGGAGGGTTATTTTTATTTCTCATTTTATATCCTTTTAGAGTTGGAATTATTAATGTATGATTCTAAGTTTATAAGCAACTGTTCAAATTTAAAGAAAGTTTATATTAAGCATTCCTTAAGCTGCTTTCCAAATAATAGTAAAGTACATTTCAACCACTTAAAATAAGAACAAAGAAGATTCAGTAAGTTTGCATCTACCAAATTAGATAATAAAAATCAATACTGTAATATATAGGATTTTAAATTATCTTAAAGTTAAAAGCTTTGTTTTATACGTTAAATAAATAATTTAAATAAAAATGTATATTGATGATTGGAAAAAATTATTAAAAATCTGTGAAATAAACTTGGCAGGAAATATACAGAATCTATTCAGCGAAAATGATAGAACAATTCAGAAGCGTGTAAGAGGAGGGATGTTCAGTTCTCCCTAAATTTAATCTATAAATTCAAAGTCATCCCAATTTAAAAATCCCAATGGGATTTGCTGTTGTTATTGTTAAGAGTGGGGGAACTAAACACAATTATTTGTAAAATGATACAGAAAAACCAACATGTGGGAATGGCCAGGAAAATTCCAAAAACTTGGACAAATGTGTGAACAGAGAAACCAGGCTAGCAACATGTAATAATGCTTCAGTATTTCAGGCCATTTGATCATACCTGCAGGATAAGATAATACAATCAAATGAACATGATAGGAAGTTCCTACAGTTTCAAGTGCTTATGGAAATGCAGTGTATGATACAAGTGGCATTTCTAGTCAGCAGAGGCATAGTGGATTATTGCA
Source organism: Galeopterus variegatus (assembly GCF_000696425.1). Classification (NCBI taxonomy): domain Eukaryota; kingdom Metazoa; phylum Chordata; class Mammalia; order Dermoptera; family Cynocephalidae; genus Galeopterus; species Galeopterus variegatus. The sequence continues at coordinate 152,705 of NW_007731575.1, forward strand.
TTAAAGGTATGTGTCAACAGGGTAGCCATTGGCAAAACGACATCGGGATCTTTCTCTCAATTGCTACATCTAAATCAATTCCAGGCAGAATAAATATTTAGACATAAATAAACAAGTAACTTTCATAGGAAAACCTTCAGAATTAATATTTAGACACAAATAAACAAAAAAGCAACTTCCAGAGGAAAACCTAAGTGATATTTGCGTAAATTAAGTGTTATAAACCTTTGTATGGATTCTTATGGAACCAAAATCCTTATGAATAAGATAGATCCACTTATGATATATATAAAAATTAGGGCTACCCAGTTAGCTCACTCGGTAGAGCATGGTGCTGATAATACCAAGGTCCAGGGTTTGGATCCCTGTACTGTCCAGCCGCCAAAAAAAAACAACAAGAAAAAAATTAAATACTATAAAACAAAGTTGAAAGACAGCAGTCTTATAAGAAATATTTGCAAATATTCATACGATACATTTCTTAACAAAGCTCTAATTTCTGTAGCACAAAAAGAGCAGTAATGTTCCTAACAAAGAAATAGCTCTAAGAAAATTTGCTCTACTCTCTCCAACACTTATAGAAAGGCAAATAAAATTATGAGACTGTTTTTCTCTTCTCATATTGCCAAAGATTTCAAAGACTAACCATATTTCCATCCTTCCCATTAGGCAGTCTCACCATCTGGTACTGACAGTGTCAATTAGTAAAATAAAGCTGAAGCATGATTTGATTATATTCTTTATAATGGGAAATATCTAGACTGAGGTGGTGGTTACACAACTTTAGTAAATTTACTAAATTTACTAAAATGTCATTGAGCTGTGCTCTTAAAAGTGGAAAATCGTCTAATAGGTACATTATACCTCAATAAAGCCATTTTTAGAACATGATTAATATGCGTATCTGTTCACATAGCAATTTCACTTCAACAAATGCAGAAATTCGTTACGGGGTGTGAATAAAAGGTAGTTGCAGGATAGAATAGACTCTAATAATTACCATTTTTAACCATATTTTTAAATGCTGAAGAACAGACGTACAATTTATACTTTTATAAACAGAAGCCACTTCAAAGATAAGAATGAACATCACACACGATCTGGTAAGTTAGACTTCAATTCCACTCTCCATCCACTTAATCTGGTCACGACATTGAAGTTGAATAAATAATAAAAACAAGGTTGAAAGCCCCCCATGGAATAAGACAGTCCCCAAATTGATACAAATCTTATTTTGACTGTTTTCAATCCATGGGATGTTTTATCTTCTGCCACAACTGCAGTAACTTTTTCTCCAAATTTAAGAGGCACTTTGCCAGTTACAACATCACTGCTGATTAGATCATTTCATCAATCAAGCCATAAACATGACAGAACCTTGTTACGACTCCCTGCACAGTTATTAACCTGGTGTCACCTAAGAAATGAGTAAACAAAAGGTTCCATTAAGTAATCTCAAAAGCAAACACGCACCACAAATAGGCCCTACCAGATGAAGCTGTAGTGGACAAATTACCTAACTCTAGAACTAACGTGGGATAGATTTGAGATACGGATGACAATTGCAGTACAGTGCAGTGGGTAAGGGGCAGGATTCTGGAACCAGACTTCCTGGCTTTGAATCTCAGCTCTTCCCCTTACCATCTGTCTAAGCACAAACACTTGTTTCTGATTCTTTCTGAACTTGTTTTCATCTATAAATCCAGGACATTAGGAACGTCTGCTAACTGACACATACACGTAAATTGCCCAAAATTGTGAATACCTCCCACAGGTAGAGTGTAAATGTTAGTCGTTCTCGCATTTGTATCTAAAGAGTCTTTAAGAATCCATTACTGTTACACAGTTTCATCATTACCAACAACAGCTGCGGGGGCAGCGTCTGGAGGTTTGTAAACATCTCACCAGACAAAGCACATAAACAGATCCGTGGATTTAAGTCTAAATCAAACGTGCACTCGAATCTCTCGAGTTTACTTTCTTTATTCTGGACAAACGCAGCTGGTAAGCAAGAGCTTGGGATGTGAATCGAGACAGTCAGCCTGCAGAGCTCACGCTGGGAACTGCCATGATTTAGGTGCCTCCCAAAAGACTGGGGTAAACTGACAGGATGGCTGGGAGCAATGTTGAGCAAAATAGATCATGGAATCAGAAGGCAAGAAAATCCTGAAAAATTGAAAAGATACGGAATTTGTTAACTGAAATCATAAATTACAAGAAAGTGGAAGAGTCAAAGGTGACAATTGCCACTCAGGCACTTGAAAATATGTCAAAAACTCGTCCATGTGGTCCCGTTGGTAAAAGTAGGGCTGATCAGCGGATGTTGAAGAGAGAAATTTCAACTAAAAAGTATAAAACAGACTTCTCCCACCCACCACATGCGGCCTTCCCACGTCTCCCCTGAGTGTCAACTCAGTGTCGGACTACAGGACAGGTTTGTAGGATACAAAAGAGAACAAGTAAAACGCAGTACCACCCTCCAGATAGCTGACGTGTCCACTAGGCTTCAAACACATGCATGCTTGAAATACAAAGTTAATTCACCCTCAAATCAGAAAATTTCGCTGCTATTGGAAATATAAAACGGAATCTGTTGCACATTCACATGGCATTTCCACAGGATGAGTTCTGAAGCAGCTAAGGAAGTGCCAGGGTGGGGCACAGCCCCCAGGAGCCCTCTTTGCCTCCAGCATCGCCACTTTCCACAGGAGAGTTTGCGGTGGGAGCTGATGCAAATCCAGCCATTGGAGAGACTCAGTGGCTCGGGGACGCCCCCACCACATGGTGGCGCCACCCTGGGCATGCAGAGCTATTCTGAGCCCTTGAAGTCCTGTACCAGGACTGCCGCACTCCTATGGGATGGTTCCTGGAGGACAGGAGATAAGTCGGGTAAATTCCGAGAGTCTCACATGCTGTGTCCTCTCTCCCTCCGAGTCCACTCTCCTCCTGAAGAAGGCAAGAGCCTTGGAANTGTACTTTCTTGCCCGGGAATATCGGATTCCACGGTGGTGAGTCACAAAACCTCATCTAATACAGTGACCAGACTCTTGTCACTTGTAACACAGTAGTAAGGAGTTTCATTCTTTCTAGCAAAGAAACTTTTTCTTGTGCTTTCCATGAAACCTCTTCTGTTTTTCCTAGGCTCCCCTAACCTGGCCACTGCATGGTAATTCCATGGATACCTGGAAATTGTGCAAGGGGGTTACCTCAGCTCTTCAATTTAGGAGACTGAAGGGGGTTCCCTTGGCTCTCTGAACACAGAGATTGGATGGGAGGGTTCCCTTGCCTGGTGGTGGTGTTTTTATTTTACCGCTTGGAACCCAGAAACTGGGCGTGTGTGTGTGTGTGTGGGGGGGGGTGTCAAGGTCCTTAGGCTCCTGAATTCGAGGATTGTGTAGAGTGTTCCCTTGGCTCTTAGACCGAGAGATTTTGGGGAATTAAACAAGGGGACTATTTCCTGGTCCTTTAAATATTTTTTTCTCTTTCATTTAAGTATGTTAATTACTTGCACAACTCTCATTCTGCCAGGTGCCTTCTTTCCTTTTTTACCCACTGTTTAAGTGCTTAGAAATGAAAGCATTATCTCACTTTAATATTTCCAAAAAGGGCAACATTTCACAGAGGATCTCTTGGAACTTAATGGCCTCTTGAGGAAACTCGGAATCTTCCCAAACTGGCTCATCTAGGATTTCTCCCTGTCCATCACCCTCACCCACACCTCTTTCCTTCTTTTCACTATCTTGGACCTCCCCTTCAGCTCCCTGCCCCCCTTCAACACCTCTACTTCCTCCATGCCTTTA
>NW_007731575.1:161525-165639 GCF_000696425.1 Galeopterus variegatus
GGGTTTATATATGTCAATGTATCTGGGAGACAGGATGTAGAGTCTTCAGATATGATGGACAGGTACTTCCCAACATTACCTATGGTGCCGATGTCTCGTCTGGTTTCCATTCTGTGACACTGTCTTTGAGAGATGTATCAGGCAAGACAGGGCGTAGGGTATTCAAGCCTCATCGACAGCTGCTTTCAATACAATCTCAGTTAATCATTAAGGACTAGTTAGTTTTAAAGGGAAAACAAAGTTAGTTCTAAACTGTATACATGAGTGTCAGGGGTTTTCTAGGTTTACAATGTCAGCTTCTCAAACCCTTTCTGTACTTTCTTGCCCGGGAATATCGGATTCCACGGTGGTGAGTCACAAAACCTCATCTAATNCTTTCTTTCTTTCTTTCTTTCTCTCTTTCTCTCTCTCTCTCTCTCTCTCTCTCTCTCTCTCCTCTCTCTTTCTATCTCTCTCTCTATTTCTTTCATTTTTGACTGTCCACTTATAAGTGAGGACATGTGGTATTTGTGTTTCTGTGCCTGGCTTATTCCATTTAACATAATTTTCTGCAAGCTCATCACTGTTGCTGCAAATGACAGATTTTTTTCTTTTTTTTAATGGCCTGGTAGAATTCCATTGTGTTTATGTACCTCATTTTCTTTATCTGGTGGTCCATTCATGGTACTGGTATAAAAATAGATATTCAGAGCAGTGCAGTAGAATTGAGAACCCACAAATCACCCCTCAGGCTTACAGCCATCTGATACTGGACAAAGGCAACAAAAATCTACATTAGGGAAAAGACTGCCTCTTCAATAATTGGCGCTGGGAAAATTGGATATCCATGTGCAGAAGAATGAAACGAGACATGCACATCTTACCATATACTAAAACCAACTCAACATGGATTAAAAACTTAAGTAAAAGACCTGAAACTGTAAAATGACTGAGGAAAAATATAGGTGAACCACTTCAGGAACTAGGGTTGGGCACAGACTTTATGAACAAGAACACATACAATTGCCACGTGACATTAGGGATCCAACTTAAAGTAGTGTCATAGCGATCAGGAATTTAAAGGGAGACCAGTTGGCAGGGTTGTGCCAGAGCAGCTGGAGAGTTGGATTTTCCAGGATCGGGGGCTAGACAAGGACATTGGCAGAGGGAGACGGGCCAGGGTATATATGAGAATGGAGTTTAAGCTGGGACTGAGGAAAGGGAGGCCATTGGTGTGGGGATATTGGACAGTGAAATGTGTTCCCATCAATGGTTGTTAAGTCCAGATAGACGACTGAGCTGTCGTACTGAAGTGAGGTATGGGAGGTAGGGAGGTAGTGGCTGGATGATCGGGAAATTGGAGAAACTGTATAGCACACTGGTGAAGAGCCTGGGTTCTGGAAGCATACATATCCACATATACTATACACCAAAATACAAACGTACGTTTGCATGCCGACACACACATTCACGCACTCTAATGCATCCTCATACTCACACTGAGAACACACATGTCCATTAACAGGATGCGTCCACGTGCTATCTCACACACTCACATATTTACACACTCATTGAAACGTTCACTGACACACATACTGACACCCAAACTCACAAACACATACTCATATTACTCTCACTTTCACACTCCCACACACGGTCACTAAAACACATGATCACACATATTCACACATCATCTCATACACATACATCAAGAGACAGAAAATAACGCATGCTGGCAATCTCCTACATTGTTCGTGGGAATGTAAGTTGTACAGCCATTATGGAAAATGGTACAGAGGTTCCCAAGAACTAAAACTAGAATTAAATTATGATTCAGCAATCCCACTGCTGGGTATATATACAAAGAGATTTATTTTTATCTGGCAGTTAATGATTCTGCATCTCTGATAATGTGCTCACTGTCCCTTGGACCCCTATCTTCACCTGAGGGTTCATGTTTTTAATGCATGAGTCTGGTGGGATTCCCCTCTACCATCAGCCAATGTGTGAGAGGTTGACTTAGGGGAATCCCCAATCTATGTGGGTCCGAGTGCTCCCCACAATAGGATTGCCAATCACACCTGCCAGACAGAACTCAAAGGAAAGACTTTTTATTTTGGAAGATGTTGACCAAGAGACAGAGGGTAAAGTCCCAACAGCCTCCCCAGTCAACTGAAAACTGGGATTTATATATGTCAACGTATCTGGGAGACAGGATGTAGAGTCTTCAGACATGATGGTCAGGTACTTCCCAACATTACCTATGGCGCTGACGTCTCGTATGGTTTCCATTCTATGACACTGTCTTTGAGAGTTGTATCAGGCAAGACAGGGTGCAGGGTATTCAAGCCTGATGGACAGCTGCCTTCACTACAATCTCAGTTAATCATTAAGGACTAGTTAGTTTTAAAGGGAAAACAAAGTCAATTCTACACTGTATACATGAGTGTGAGGGGTTTTCTAGGTTTACAATGTCAGCTTCTCAAACTCTTTGTGTCCTTTCTTGCCTGGGAAAATCGGGATCCACTGTCGTGAGTCACATCACCTCATCTAATTCAGTGACCAGACTCTTGTCCCTTGTAACACCATAGTAAGGAGTTTCATTCTTTCTAGAAAATAAACTTTTTCTTGTGCTTTCGATGAAGCCTTTTCTGTTTTTCCTAGGCTCCCCTAACCCGGCCACTACATGGTAATTCCATCGATACCTGGAAATTGTGCAAGGGGGTTACCTCGGCTCTTCAACTTAGGAGACTGAGGAGGGTTCCAATGGCTCTCTGAACACAGAGATTGGATGGGAGGGTTCTCTTGCCTTTCTAAACCTGGAGATTAAGAGAGGTGGTGTTTTTTTTTTTTTTTTCCACCTCTTGTTACCCAGAAACTGGGTGTGTGTGTGGGAGTGTGTCAAGGTCCTTAGGCTCCTGATTTCGAGGATTGTGTAAACTGTTCCCTTGGCTTGTAGACCCAGAGATTTTGGGGAATGAAACAAGGGGACTATTTCCTGGTTCTTTAAATATTTTGTTTTTTCTCTTTCATTTAAGTATCTTAATTCCTTGCACAACTCTCATTCTGCCAGGTGCCTTCTTTCCATTTTTACCCACTGTTTACGTGCTTAGAAATTAAAGCATTGGCTCAGCTTAATATTTCCAAAAATGGCAACATTTCGCAGAGGATCTTTTGGAACTTAATGGCCTCTTGAGGAAACTCGGAATCTTCCCAAACAGGCTCATCTAGTATGTCTCCCTCTCCATCACCCTCACCCACCCCTCTTTCTTCCTTTCACCGCCTCGGAGCTCCCCTTCAGCTCCCTTGATTCCTTTCACCTGCCTCCATTCAACACTTCTACCTCCTCCAGACTTATATCCAGCCCCACCCGACCTTTCCCTTCTACTCCAGCCCCTCAATTTCCTATAGTCATTGGAGCTTCAGGACTCCACACCCACAGAGGGTTCTTCATGGAGGGCCTCAGGGACCCCATAAGAAGCCACCTGAATTTGAAAAAGCCCACTGGAACCACTTTGGATATTGTAACCACTCAGATGGTTTTGGAGATGCCCAGATGTCCACTTGATGTCTCTTTGGTCCCTCACCTGAAATTCAGCCCACGTCCTCCTTAACGTTACAGATCAGGGCAAAAGAAAAATCTGAGAAGTCTCCGCTACAAATATTAATGGGAAATTTTAGCCTTCTTACTGAGCAGGTAACCTTGACTTGTCCCATCTGCCAGAAACACTATTCTGATAAATATACAAAGTGAGGCAATGATGAGAGCTAATGCTTTTAGATAAAACAGTGAGCTTTGTATTTCTGTGTTTATGCCTGACTCATGGCTGAAAATTTAGAAAGAAAGACATAAGATCACCGTTTGTGTCTGTTTGTATCTGTATGTACATATGTACGTTATGTATGTGTAATATTTTCCTATCTCCAGATGGTATTACCACATTAATTTACAAAATCCCTTATTCTCTATTCTAATTGACTTAGAGATAGACAGACAGTTGTATAAATTAAATATTACTAAAAGTCCCAGAAATTTAAAAACTAACCCAAATGTTTTAAAAATTCAACCTCACGCACCTTAGGTAAATGTTTGGCAAAGAAAAATTGTTCAATAAAAAATTTTTGTTTAAATGGT
>NW_007731575.1:165649-167720 GCF_000696425.1 Galeopterus variegatus
ATGTCCACTTGATGTCTGTTTGGACCCTCACCCAAAATTCAGCCCACGGCCTCCTTAACATTACACATCAGGGCAAAAGAAAAATCTGAGAAGTCTCCTCTACAAATATTAATGGAAAACTTTAGCCTTCTTACTGAGCAGGTAACCTTGACTTGTCCCATCTGCCAGAAACACAATTCTGATAAAAATACAAAGTGAGGCAACGATGAGAGCTAATGCTTTTAGATAAAACAGTGAGCTTTGTATTTTTGTGTTTATGCCTGACTCATGGATGAAAATTTAGAATGAAAGCCATAAGATCACTGTTTGTGTCTGTTTGTATCTGTATGAATATATGTACGTTATGTATGTGTAATATTTCCCTATGTCCAGATGGTATTACCGCATTAATTTACAAAATCCCTTATTCTCTATTCTAATTGACTTCGAGATAGACAGGCAGTTTTATAAATTAAATATTCCTAAAAGTCCCAGAAATTTAAAAACTAACCCAAATGTTTTAAAAATTCAACTTAACGTACCTTAGGTAATGTTTGGCCAAAAAAAAAAAAAAAAAAAAAATAATAATAATAATAATAATAATATTGTTGTTTTAATAAAAGCAATCATGACTCTGAGTTATCATAATTAAGCATAATACAAGTATACATATTCATTTTACCTGGCTATGTTCCTCCTAAACTTAGAATGGACTTACTAGTAAAATGAGCTAATGTTATACTTATTAAACATTTAAGATTACAAAAAATATTTAAATTTGAGTTTAGTCACATCGAGTCATTATGCTGACAACCTTTATTTCAAAAATAATTATATTTTTCAACACACAAAGCAGGGAAGGAAAAATAAGTTGTTTTATAAGATGTCTGGTTAAAAATAATTTCCTATTTTATGGGGTTAACTTAAAACCTTAGACTATGCTAAATTAAGTAGGAGATATTCATTAAATAGCTAGATCATATATAAGTAAAACACCAAAACAATAAAGCATAAATCTAAGTTTTTATACTTTTTCACATTATTTTTATATGGTACAGAAAAGCTAAAAAATTAGGGTTCATTAATAAATATGATCTTTCTTGACACACTGAGAAATTTTATTGTAAGGAAGTATATACCTATAAACAATTGTGGGATATATATTCCCAATCCTTGCCAGTCTGCCACAAAATGCTGTCTCATGATGGATGGTTTACAATGATCCATTTTCTTGTTTTCTCTGTAAAATAATAGTGACTGATATTTTAAAATTATAATCAGTAAATGTAAGTGAAATAAATACAGGTAGAGTATCCTTTATCCGAAATGCTTGGGAGCAAATGTATTGCAGATTTTGGATTTTTTCATATTTTGGAATATTTGCAGAATACATACTGGTTGAGCATCCCTCATCTGGAAATTTGAAATCTGAAGTGGTCCAATGAGTATTTCCTTTAAGCAGCAGGTTGGTGCTCAAAAAGTTTCAGATTTTGGAGCATTTTGGATTTCGGATTTTAGAATTCGGTAATGCTTAATCTGTAGACGCAATAATGGCAAAGGGAAACAACTTTGTATGCAATGTATGCAAAACATGATGTTGTTAAGGAAAAAGAAAGTAATTTTATCCTCAGGTAAAATGAGTGGTTGTTCAAACATGAGATGAATGGACACAGCAAGTCGCCAAAGGTTACTTACAAAGGAATTTTATTAGTCCTGGTCAAGGCTGGGTAAAATGTGACCGGTTTGTTTATAAGATTACTTTAAAAAAACAGCTTGAGTATTAAAATTTGGTTTTCTCTCTGTTAAAAATGACAAAATTGTCATGGATTACTGGTCTGCTCTTAATAATAGGTTGTAAAAGATGTTCATTTACCTACTGAGTAGCAAGGACAGGGCGGAGACCAAGAGACTCAGGGACCCGAACTACCCCAAGCGCGCCCATCCCGCCCGCTCTCCTGTCCTGGCAGGTGTCTGTCGGGTCCGCTCTAGCAGTCGTGTCCCTCTCTTCGGTCCAGCCTAAACGCCCCAGCAGGTGACGTCGCCGCACGCCGTGCCCGCCCCACTCCCACGGCCACACCGGTCTGCGCCCTTT
>NW_007731575.1:168708-181076 GCF_000696425.1 Galeopterus variegatus
CATGGACGACTCGGCGGTTGGGTCGGACCCCGAGCTGGCAGCTCTGCCGCTCCAGTTCACCCCGCACGGGAACGTCTTGGGTACGCGGCGGCCGGCGGCGGTCGGGTCCCCTCCCGGGACCTGCTCCCCGCATTTCGTCCCGCTCCTTCCCCCGCACCCGTTCCCCGTGTCCCCCCTGCGCTCTCCCCCCAGGTTTGCGGACCATACCCCTGACCGCCCTGCGCCCCATGTCTGCCCAGGCTCCACTAACAACCTCTTGGAAGAGGAAATCTTCCACTACATGACCCAGAGGCGGAGGAGGCTTTCACCCTCTAACTCGTCTGCCTCCTCCTATGGGTTCTCCAGTGAGACCCAGCCCCATAGGCCCGCCTGGCCGCCCATGGGATGGGAACAGGGTATGGGCGACGGGGAGGATGGGTCGGGAGTGTATGGCAAGGGCGTTGGCCGATTGGGGCGCTGGGGAGAAGGGAAGAAATCCTGAGGGGCACATGGACCATTCCCCCTCCTCCATTCAGACTTGGATTCAGCACTCGAGGGCTCATCGGATATGTACAATCTGCCCAAGAAAGAGGATATCTTACTTGGCCAGAGTAAGGTTAAGGCAGGGATGGGGTGGGCACCCTGATACCTGCAGCCCACTCGCTTTGGGACCCCATTCTCAGGGAGAGCCTGAGGCCCCCACCCCCACGACCTCTCAGCGGCCCTTGGAGGGAGAAACTTTGTCATAGGCCGGTAATGGGATTCAGATTAGGACCATTGGGTCAGGCAGGGGACACCGATGCTTCCTCTGCTAACCATGGCCCCCTTCCTAAGGCTGTAATGACGAGTACTATGAGGCGAGTTACCTGACCGCCAGGACTTCCGGACAGGCCCATTCTGTGGGTACAACCAAGGGCTTCCACCAGCTGGTGACTTCGCTCTCAGTTGCTGACTCCTTCCACCACCAGGTGAGCTGATTGTCAGGCATCCTGTACTTTCATCCGACCTGAGGGGACCATAGCTGTGTTTGGACAAATACAGTGGAGCAGGGTGGACACTGGGTGCACCCTTCATTCTCCAGGGAGGGTTAGGGTCAGCAGACACCTGTTTGGTCAGGGCCCTACTTTGGGGAGCCGTCAGAACTATTTGACTAGAGTGCATGGGACGGCACATGGCCTGTACCCCGGTCTGAGATTTGGCTCATGCTCTTTCTGAGAATTCTTAGGGTAGAAAGGAGGGTGCCGGGGCACAGGCAGTCAGGACACTCACTGAGCGAGTGACAAGGCCCCATAGACAAAAGGCTGGTAACCCAGAAGGTTCTGGAAGGGGCAGGTCCCTGGCCTTTAACCAATGGTCTGAGTGAGCTGGCCAAGGAAGTTTGGACTGCGGGATATGATAGGGCCATGGTGATCCCACCAACCAGTTCCCTCACCCTGATTTGCTTCTGGAGATTCGAGATGACAGCCTTTTTTCTTCTTGCGAAGAAGACAGCAAGGATAGGTGAGTAGTGGAGACGCCCAGGGACAGGGCTTTTTTCTGGGCCGAGGCTCTCCTGGCCCAGTTGCTCCCCTCTTTTGCCTCAGGGAACACCCCGTGTATGGCTTGCAGAGTTCCTACCAGAGCATCGCACAGTATTGCGGAATTTCCAGCATCTCCAAAAGCTCCCAGGACCTGTCCTATTATTCTACATCCTCATCCTCCTCTTCTTTATATTCATCTTCAAGTCCGTGCCCTTCGTGTCTCACCCGATACACCATCCAGCCAGGAAAGCAGGCACTTAGGGTCCCGCTCAGGGGCCAGGTGCTGCTTTTCCTGCTGTTAGTTGCCTTGCTGCTCTTTGTTTACTACTACTGGGAGCTTCGAGAGGGCAACCCCTTCTGGATAGAGCCCTGAGGGTTATTGGCTTCAGAGCCAGCTCTTCTCAGAAGTCCTGGCTGACTTCTTCAGCAGTGTTTGATGGGGGTGTGGGTGGGGGGTTTCTTTGTGTTCTAGCTTCTGGAGGCTGGGCCTAGCCCGAGGCAGTGTTTGTTCTCCCTGCCTTGTCCTGCCAGGGAGGCAGCAGACTCAGGCCCTCCAGTGTATGGTGGTCCTGGGCTTGCCTTCCTCTGGAGCCTCCTGGCCCTGGTTGCCTGTGACCCTTAAGGCCTGGGAGGGAAAGAACTGACTCTCGAGGAGAATATGGTTGTTGTCATGCATGCCTCTTGTTCATTGACACCTTGTTGGCCAAAGGCCACCCTGATTTCTTTTCGTGGACACACAATAAAATGACCATTTATTTGTAATATATTGGCTCTTTGTGCTGCGGGAGGGGTTGGGCTCCCATGGCATGGGGCCTCTGGTCTTGGATCTCAAGGATCACTATCTGGCTTTGCATTTCTGTGTTGGTCTTGGGTTAGGGATCAAATGCTACCCATAGATATGTTTGTGTTGGACAATACGCTTGTTGTCATGCATGCCTCTTGTTCATTGACACCTTGCTGGCCAAAGGCCACCCTGATTAGTTTTCGTGGACACACAATAAAAAGACCATTTATTTGTAATGTATTGGCTCTTTGTGCTGGGGGAGGGGGTGGGCTCCCATGGCATGGGGTCTCTGGTCCTGGATCTCAAGGATCACTATCTGGCTTTTCATTTCTGTTTTGGTCTTGGGTTTTGGATCAAATGCTACCCATCGATATGTTTATGGGTTTTTTTGTGGGTTTTATTCCTTAACTCATTCCCCAAAGCATTTACAATGTGCATAGGTTATATGCAAATACTACGAGATTTATGTAAGAGACTTGATCTTCAGTGGATTTTGTTATGGGGGTGGGATGGGGTGTGTGTGGGAAGTGTCCTTGAACCAATCACCCAAAATCCTGCGGGATACTTATAAAAATAACTATAGTGTACCAAAGTGTGTGGAGAGAACCCAGTTGGAAATGCATCATAAATGTCTGTGGTGTTCCAAACTCAGCATCCAAGGGCATATAGCTAGTGGAGCATTCCTGAGCTCCTGGAATTGCTGCCTATTTAGTGACACAGGGGAAAAAGCTTTTAAGACTCTGAAGTTCCCCAAAAGGTCCATGAATCCATTGTCCATACACACACGCATGCACCTGCTCACCCATACACATACCATGGCAGTCTTTCCCTGTTTATCCAGTTAGATGCACCATCCACCCCTATAAACACCCCTTTACCGACCCCTTTAGTTCCTTTGGCTCTCTTTCCCGCCAGTGCCCTTGTGTGTCTACAGCCCCAGGCCTCTCTGAACCCCGCAGGACCAGCCTGCTTCCCAGCTGTGCTTGAAGAGCTGAATGTTGTCGGGGCCATCTCTCCCTAGCACTGGCTGGCTGAAATTTGGTGGCCAATTCCATCATATTATACTCCTCGTCCCTCTCTCCAGAAGTACTCTTTCACCCCTTCTTCTCTACTCAAACTTCCAACATCACTGCTGATGACTTTGCCCCATAGTTCACTGAGAAAACACGTGCAACTGGCTGAGAATCACGTCATCCTCCCACCATCAAACCTACTCACTCTCTGTGTCTTTGTCCCTATTCTCTGCTCTGGCCGAGTGGCAAGTGATGATCTGCCTCTGCCCCTACAAGGCCAATTCGTGTGCTTCTCCCATCTTCCATCCTTTATCTCACATGCTTAGAAGGCCCTTTTGTCCTCACATCCCCTTCTAGTGACAACATTCATACCTGCAATCCTTTACTATGTGTATGTATATCAAAATTTCATGTTGTACACCTTAGCTTCATATAGTAAATAAATTTAAAAAGTCATAAACCGACTGCTAAAGTCATCTACACAGTCTTTCCCTGCTCTCCCTACTCCATCCACTCCACAGGGACAATTTGAACTCCTGGGAATGTGGAGGGGAAGATGAATTAGGGACAGAAAAGGCACAAGGGATACTTGGGACAGATGATGACATCCTTAGGCTCACAGAGTCCTGGCCTTCAGAGTAGGAAAGAAGCGGAAATTTTCTTCATTATAAAGAAGGGGAAACTGACGCCCTAAAAGTAAATGTACTTGCCCTAAATCCCATAGCGATGGGGCTGCATAGCCAGGAATGAAACACGTTCTCTTCCCTATTTCTCAACGATGCCTTCAATTATCACAGTGACTTCTTTTGTGGTCTCTATGTTTTTGTCCCAAAAGTAATGACATGCATTCTTATATGCAAAAAGTTTAAGCTGTCAGGATTTATATGGAGTAAAATATAAAAGCCTGCCCTCTTGCAGGCCCACACAGGGCATTTCTCTTCCCAGTGCTACCCACTGTCAATGATGACACTGTGAAGTCACACTGCACCAAACCACCTCTCAAGAGTTTGCTGCACTTTCAGAGACTCTCATTTACCCTGGGCATGAACTTGCCTTGGGCTAGTCAGCAGCAAACCTCAGGGAGCATAAGATCCACTTGGGGAACGTACAAAAAACAACCAAATTGCATACTTTAAGAGCCATGGTTTTATGTGCTGTGAGTTTTTCTTGGACAAAGGTCACAATAGGCTTTGTGGGATGTCACCAAGGACCAAGCTATTGAATCAGAGGTGATAGAGTCCACATTTTACTCCATACATATCTCGAAAGCTTGCCAAGCCATGTCCTCTCCGTTCCATTTGGAACGTGTCTCCTCTCCTGGCCCCACTGCTAGGAGAGGATGTGTGAGTCACCCAGCTCCTCGGTGCAGCACAGAAAGAGGGTCTGGAGAGAAGGGGAGGGCCTGGGTTCTTTGTGCAGAGCCAGGGACTTGGAGGAAGCAGAACCCCAAGGGGCTGCTGAGGAGAAAGTGGGTCTTCCTGGGGTAGGAGGTGGGGGGACTGTTCCTGCAAGTGGCAGGGGCTGCCCCTGGACAGTGTCAGGTGCCCGAAGGTCTCAGCACCCCTGGTCCCCCACCAAAGAAGGGGGCACTCGGGCCTTCTGTGGGGTGATACGGCATGAAAGGGGGCTTCGGTCCAGGTCAGGGTGGGACTGAATGGGATCGGTGTGACGCTGCCATCCCAGCCAGGGTGGTGTGAATTCCAGCTGTCCCGTCTTGTCAACATAGAAATGGAAGACACCCTTCTCCCCACATGCAAGTCAGGGGATGGGTGTGCATCAAGTTTGGACTGGGGACAGCCACTCAGACCCTAGGGCCTCTTAGGAAATCCAGGAGAGACAAGGCACACGGCCTCAGGCTGCAGGACCCCAGCTGGGAACTGTGTAGTAGTAGCCTGGGGAGCGGGAGGGGCTGGCCCTGAGCGGCCATGCTTGTGGGCGAGGGTGTGTGGGAGGCCTGTCCCGGGGACTGTCACCCAACAAGGTTGAGGGCCTCCAACAACAGGTGATGTGCTTGGCTCTGGGACAAGGAAGCATCTTCCTGGGAACACCGAGTGCAGCTTAGGGGGACCGGAGCTCCTTGTTTCAAACTCTGTGGATGCTGCCGGCTGATGGTGGGGGGCGGGAGGCCCATGGTGTGGCCCACAGCCTGGCGGGGACCACCTGGGTGTGCAGTGCTCCTGTGGGCAGTGGCCCTGCCACCTGCCTGGGGTCCTGCCCAGGCCTCCACCATCAGGTTATTAGGGAGATGGTCAACGGCATCCACCGAGCCAAGTGCAGATCTCCTTGGCCCTGTAGGAGGCCTCCTGCCTTCCTGCACAAGCTCATCTGGTCCCCCTTCCCACACGCCCTGGGTCCTTCTCCACAAACACAAGACTGTGCCAGGCCCCCTTCAGACTCCTCCTTGGCCTCTGCTGGGAAGCTGGACTCCCGGGGTGGGGCTGGGGGTGGGGGCCCAACTCTTCTCTGACACACACGCCCACTGGCCCTATCGGTCTAGACGCCTCTGTCCCCATGTCTCTGCAGCTGTTCCCCACAGCGGGCTGGGACAAGCACGGTGGGGATCAGAGCCTGCATCTCCAGGGCCCTGGTCTGGTGGCTTTCTGGAGCAGGTGCTGGGTCAGGTGAGTTGAATGGACCTGATCAAGTTCAGCCTTAGCCACTGTCACTCTCTTCCTTTCCAGTTTGGGCAGAAACGCCCCCCAAGCCCGGTCTGGCACAGGTTTGGCCCCAGGTGCCTATGTGGGAGAAGGTGGGGACTGAAGACCAGGCCACCCAGGCTGGGCTACCCACCGCAAGGAGCACAGGCTCCCACAGACGCCTGGAAAACCACAGCCACTGAGAGATGGAAGTCGAGAGCTCACGCCACCTGAGTAACTATAAATCTCTATTTTCAGCTACGCCACCCCAGGAACTTACCCTCTCATAAGTCTTACAAACTTTTTCTATCGCTACCTTTTATGTTTGCTCATTCCACTTAGATGTGGAAGAGATCGCATATTTGATTTTTAATTCCTCCACAGCACTTAACATAGTACGTTTTGTGTAGTACAAATGACATCATTATTTTTTGAGTGAATAGTGAACATTTAAAACAGAAGTTGTCTTTTTCTTAATTTAAAGAGGTACCATGACAGGCCATTTTATTCCTTCTTAGGACTCATGATACCGGAACTATGAGTGAAAATAAATGGGCCATTACCTCCTAAAAGTGATGGTATTTTATGGTTTGGGACTGCCTGTCTTTCTCTGTCTTTGTTCCATCTTGACCAGAACTGTTCATCAACCCATTTTTCAGAGTTAAGTATAAAACTATTGCACCTCCCGTAATATTAGTCTTTCACTCAAATGTGACATTTAGAAATTTCTTAAGTGGGTATTTTTATCTCCATGTATTTATTATAACATTTTAAGTTGAAATAAAAAACAAGCCTATGTATGAAAAGTTGTGCCTTTTGAAATTTAATTTTACCTGTTTAGAAAGTGACATGAAAGTGGCTTATAACTGAAGTGGACTTTTCGTTTTAGGCTCTCAAGGACTTGGATGGGGATGATGAAAGTCTCCTTATTGGTGAACAAAGAGAACTTAACAAAGACATGGCCGTGTTGCAGCAAAACATTATGATGGGAACTGTAAGTAGTGTCTCTTTAATATTAGAGACTGAGGGTGGGTGTGAGCACTGGAACACTTTGTTTGTGGAGTTGCGTATGAGAATTATGTACATTTCATTTTCTGAAACAGCATCAGCAAGAAATGGCAATTATTGAAATATCTCTTCGATCCCTGTTATTCTGAAGACTCTGAAGAAGGAACTTGAACCTCAGTTATATGACACAAGTATAACATTAGCTACACTAAACTCCATTACGGTGGCTTTAAAATTCTAGTATAAATCAGTATATCTTGTTTATCATTAGTTTCTTTGTTCAATGCAAGACCACATTGCTGTTAACCAGCGAGTGTACCCTGAACAGTTACGTGAATACCAAAGTTTCATATATCAGGCTTCCAGCACTTCGATAGTAATGGTGACTTTTTCTCCCTAAACCTGTCAGTTAACTTTTAGCAAGAATGATGGGCCGACCCCGTGGCGCCCTCGGGAGAGTGTGGTGCTGGGAGTGCAGTGGCGTTCTCACCGCGGGTTCGGATCCTATATAGAGATAGGTGGTCTGCTCACTGAGTGTGGACGACGCCAAGCCAGGGTTGCGATCCCCTTACCGGTCACAAAAAAAAAAAAAAAAATATATATATATATATAGATGACTTAATTTTAGGTTTGGCCTCAGTGGATCGCTATCAATCCCAAGAGGTAGAAAACACAGGCATGGAAGGTTAGATTGTTCTTTCTTAAGGAAAATATGAGAAGACAAAATAAATTTTATCTGTGCACCCTTCTGTATTACTAACCGGGTTACAGAGCCAATTTCAATGAAAATTTGATTTCACAAGGAAACCTATGTTATGGCCGTAAAAATGATTAAAAACAACTTCTGTTTGTGTTCTTGAAGAAAATTACAGTGCTAAAAATTATCGAGACAACTGAACGAGATAAATAAATATCAGTGCTGAGCCATGGGTTTGTGAATACGTCATTTTCACAGAGACGCCAAAATGTCATTTAATTGGTTTTGGTCCACTATTAATGACACCTGTTCTTAGCATTGATTTAGGAATTTTACTAATGTATATGTATAATGAATTATTTGTGGTTTATGTATTTTACATGTATTTTTAAAGTAAGTTGTCTAGAGTGTTTTGCTTTCCATGTATAGTATTCAGTGGTATGTGGAAGTTTCAATGCACATGCATCTAAAAACTTGAATCGATAATTCTCATACGTTTCCTTTTATAATGTGCACTTTATACATTTAACAATATGCACAGTCTTCATTTTATTTAATAACTATGAGATGGTTTGAGAATATATTTCAAACAACTTAGTAAAATGTCTTCTTTTATTGAGTTAGT
Organism: Galeopterus variegatus; assembly: GCF_000696425.1. Classification (NCBI taxonomy): domain Eukaryota; kingdom Metazoa; phylum Chordata; class Mammalia; order Dermoptera; family Cynocephalidae; genus Galeopterus; species Galeopterus variegatus. The sequence continues at coordinate 176,971 of NW_007731575.1, forward strand.
GAAGTTGCTTTTACGAACCATTCAAAATAAAATAGTCCCACTTGGAGAAGAGCCGGGGTCCTGGGGCCTGGGGTCTGCCTGCTGTTTCTCGCCCTCCCTTCAACTTCTACCCACTTATTCCTTGGGGCTGCCCGAGTGCCCTGGTGACCCAACCAGCCACTGGCCCATGTCATGTCACCGGACTCTGTGCATCCCAGGGGCTCCCATAGACCATCCCGGCCACTGCCGCTCACTTCCCCCAATGTTAACCTGGCCCCTGTGTCCCCTCATCCCCAACTCCTTCACAGCCCCGTTTGGCCCAGCTGTCAATTGCCCACAGCAGAAGCGAGACTCAGCTGCAACATCAAGAGAACATTACTGAAAAAAAAAATCTGCTGAACCACTGAGGAGAAGGGGATGACATCAGAGAGAGGACACCCCAAAAGGCACGAGAGATCATGGGTCCCGGGGACCCCTCCTCCTGGGGTTCCTGACCAGGTGCCACATCTGTCACCCATACTGTGGCCCTAACACCTTCTCCCTTCCTTAGGGCTCCCCGGTCTGCCTCAGGCCAGGACGGTGGACTCTGGCAATGTCCACTGACTTGAGGAAACCCGCTCCTGGGCTGACCCTCTGGGCCAGGGTCTGGCCCAATGGCCTGCACAGGACAGTCACAAGACACTGGAGAACATGGCAGGGAACACGCCAACGAGCCGAGGAAACTGAGGCATGAGTAAGAACAGGGTGGACATCAGAGCTCGGGGACTCCAGGAGGAAATGCTCAGTTAAGGTCACACAAATCCCCACAAGAACAAGCAGCTGGTGGCCTAAATCTTCACTGAGAAAGCAGAGGTGGAGCTGGTGACACTGGACAAGAGCGAGCAGAGCCTTGGCTCCTGGCCTGGAAGCTCACAGCACGTGCCCAGGCCCAGAGGTGGCTGACGCGGTAGGCCAGGTCGCGCCCAGATGGACACGAGCCTCATCGTATAACTTCGTATAATGCACAGCACGTGCCCAGGCCCAGAGGTGGCTGACCCGGTAGGCCAGGTCGCACCCCGGGGTGGACACGAGCCTCACGGGTTTGCACAGACACGATGGCGGTGGGGGGTGGGGAATGAGAGCGCTTGCTTGACACGGGAGTCACCTCGGGGCAAATACAGATAAGGGTGGGCTTCCCAGAACAGGGAACAGCCTGACTCAGGACTGGGAATGGGGGACCCCTCTTGGGAGACCCCGGCAGCTCCACCATTGAAATGGCCTCTTTCCCCCTAATGTCTCCCAGTGCAGTGCAGGTGGCAGCCGTCTTCAGGTCCTTCATCCAGGCCTTGGCCGGACACTCAGGGCGGCCTCCAGGCCAGCTGCCCGAGTTGGTCGTGTGTGGGGCAGGGTTCAGCATCGGCGGGTGCTCAGCTCTGGTCCACCATGCCGGTCCCAGGTTCTCCTTGCCTTCTCTCTCCTGTGGCTCTGCACAAACACAACAGAATGAGACACCCCCACCCACTCCCACCTCCTCCTTTTCCTCCTCCTCCTGCTCCCCTTCCTCCTCCTACTCCCCCTTCTCCTCCTGCTCCTCCTTCACCTCCTACTCCCCCTCCTCCTCCTGCTCCTCCTGCTTTGGAACAAAAACTTTCCTGCCCACCCACTCTGGCCTAAGCCAGCTGTGGGGACACTGCCCCACTGGATACCCAGCACCCCTGCCTGGGGTCTTCTCACAGTCTTTGGTCTTTTTGCCCACTAAGCCCTGTCAGGCCACAGGGGGAGAAAACTGCCTCTCAGCTGGCATGGAGCTCCCAGGTCCTTTGTGTCCCCTGCCCTCAGCTCAACGGTGCTCCCTTCCTGGGGCTCCCCTAGAGCAGTGTAGTTGATCCTATAGATGGGCGGGATCCTGCGGCCTCCCCTTTGGGATGTTACTTCTCTGCTTTGCAGCTCTTCCTCGCCAGCACTGGCTCCTTCTGGCTGGGACAGTCCCTGGGCAGGCTCTTCCAGGCCCCATACGGCCTGGGGGCTGGTGAGCATCTTTAGCTCAGAGCACACAGGGTGGGCGTTAGGGGCTGGCCAGATGACTGGGCTCATGCCTGGGCCAGAGCCCTCAGCTGTACCTTCTTGAGCCTCTACTTTGTTAGGGTCCCCACGCGAGGCTTGGGCGCCCCATGTGCTGGGTGTAGCAGCTCCCCACTTGCATCTCTGATACCTCGTCAGGGCCCTCAGTGAGTCACACGGGGTTTGGTCTTGGTTGGTGCAGTCCCTTCCAGCTGGTGGAGGAGGACGGGGCACAGCCTGGGCCTGGCTGCCCTGACCCTCTGCCCCACTCAAGTCAACTGTTGTTTGCCTGGGCTGCCCCTTCCCCTTGATAAAATGTCTCTGCTGCTGCTAGGAGAAGCGGTCACTGGATCTTCTGAGCCTATGCGTCATAGGGCTAGGGGTGGCTCATGGCCCCAGCCCCCGTCTCGTTTCCCGATGCTGCTGACTCTCCTGCTACAACCTGCGGCCTCCACAGTGATGGAGGTTTGTCTTCAGCAATGGCACATGCTGCCTGGCCATGGCCTTCTTCCCCAGTGCTGTGGCAGCACAGCAGTCGGCTGCACTTCAGTGATGAGACAGCCCCTTCCTGTAGGGTCTGGCTGCTGCTCTCTCAAAAAGGCCCTGCCTGCATGGGGACCTGAGATGTGGGGACTGCCTGTCCAAGGCCCCCGCTACTGCCTGCCTACCCGCGGCCTTCCGGCCCCTTCCTACTTGACTCTGCATCTCCTTCATCATAGCCATGGTAGCCTCCCTCTCCTCTTTATCTCGAATGACTTTCATTAACTCCAGAAAAGTAGGGTGACAGTCTCGCTGATCCAGGAGCTCGAGCTTGTGCTGGAGGGTTGTGGTCATGCAGTCCCGAGCTAGAAAACGTTTCAAGCGAATCAGGTCTGTGCTCTGCTCGAAGGGGCTGTGCTCCACGGCTTTCTGCAGCAGGGGCTCTAAGCGCAGCAAGTAAGCAGAGTCTTTCTCTCCAGTTTTCTGAAAGGTCTGAAGAAACCTAAACTGAGAGCGTCTAAAGTTCTCTTTATTCCCAAAGATCTGCTTCAGGGCGTCCAGGCACTGCTCCACAGTGATAGAGTCATTGTGGGCCCAGAGCACCCGCATGATGGACAGGGCAGAGCCGCGTAAGCTCTCCAGCAGACGCCACCTCTTCTCCACCTCAGACACTTGCCACATCTGCATCATGTCAGTGACCTGCTCCAGCCACACTTCAATGGTCTCTTCGCCTGGGCCTGGGAAAGCACTTCCCGAAAACACTTTTGGTTTTGGTACCACGTGCTGTCTTCCAGAGGCTGCAAAACTGCTGGTCAGACTTGGCTCGAGCCCTCTAGCTCCATGTCCTCAGTGGACAAGGTGCTGTAGGCCAGGGTTTTGGCCACGTCTACCACTCTCCGGCTCTCATCTTTCAGGAAGTACTTCAGTCTACTGATAAATTGTTCATCTGGGTTCCGGGGTTTTACCAGCACTTCCCAGGTGCCCCCATTTCCTGGTATCTGACTAGGGATTGTAACAAAATTGACAGTGTCAGCCAACTCGATGACGACAGCCCTGGCATTGTCTTCCCTTAGGAACGTTCTGCCCAGCACCCTGTACGCACACAGGGGCTTGAAGCCTGCCTTCACGGTCCCTTCCATTTCAGCCTCACTACACTCCACGGGGATGCCCACGATCAGCAGGGCCTTCCTGGGGTCCAGATCCATGCCCTTGCACCAGTCCTCTAACAGTGTCTCCGCCATGGCTCTCACTGCCTACGGACTGATCTAATACTAGGGCACTAATCAGCTCAGAGCTTTACCTGGACTCAAATAATTCTGAGCCAATGCCAAGGAGGAAGGCAGAAGTGCCCCAGGTTTCCACAGCCTGTAATGCAAAGGGGTGAGAGCATCGCTAACACCCACTCCCCACCTTCACCCAGAGCACCTCCTCTGCCCCCACCTCCCCATGCAGGGATTTAGTCCCTGCTTCCCAGGGCTCCTGCAATTATTTTGTGGAGAGCAGAGTGTGGAGGGTCTCCCCAAGCAAATCTCCCCCACCTCAGCCCTCCTAGCTGAACTCCATTTTCTGTGGGTTCCTCCTTGAAATCCGTGTGCTGTGCATGCCTG